>NC_086012.1:12725000-13025000 GCF_030014385.1 Trichomycterus rosablanca
ACCTAGCGTTGCATGCGGAGAGACACACCCTAAGGGCACCCTCACCCATCTCTGTGTAAGCGCCTCCAATCAGCCGGCAGAGAACGCAATCGCATTCTGACAGAGAGAGACCCACATCCGGTTCTTTGTCCCACCCCCCCACATGAGCAACCGGCCAATCGTTGCTCATATAGCCACTCGGCTTCGAACCGGTAAAGCAAGGCTGGATTCGATACCACGCTCTCAGAATCCAGCTCTGGTTGCAGCGCGTTTCTTTTTACCGCTGCGCCACCTGAGCGGCATAAACAGGCATCTTAATATTTCAGTGTTATTTTCACTCAACGAGTAAGCATCCGACGCTGCCTTGGTGACCAAAGCAATCCCAGCATTCATTGCGGGTCGGGTGCGCTTTTCTTACAGACAAATAAACATGGCTGACGGGGTGGAGAAACGAATGGAGTTATTATCAAACGTAAATAAAATATAACTGATTTTTAACTTGTATAAACTTGTACCGAGTGTTTTTATTTGCAAGTTCGAGCTCGTCAGGAAATGTAACCGTTATCGGTACATGAAGGGAAATGTTATATTGACGTTAGCGTTAGCGCTGTGCTACCTCAGTTCATTGGTTTAATGGCAAGATGCTAAATGCTAAACCCGATGGAATCGCTGTGTAAGTAGCGCGTTCGAATAACCTGATTTATGAGTTGATGACTTATCAGAATCCTCTCTACTGAGGCAGCCGCTTATGTAGACAGTAAGACAGCGAGGCAGCTCACTAGGTTTTCGAACACACCCAAAATGTGGCTGCTGACAATGAGAAAATATTTAGTGCAAACAGTAATTCAAAATAAAATATAGCAGCTAAACCTGAGTAATAAACATGTTGCCATCGAACTTGTTGGCATAGCAAGCGTGAAATAGCTCCATGCAGCTGACTCTTTGGCTCGCTCCATGTTGCTGTTTTTGTTTGTGTTATACGCTATACGTCAGCAGCGCGTCCTGTACGGGCTTAGCACGCGTCGCAAACGAACTAAAGTGAACGTATCGGACCCATGGATCGGCCTGATTATCCGATATCCGATCCATCTCATTTTGGTAATATCGGGACCGATATCCGATCTTAATATCGGATCGGTGCATCCCTAGTTTGCACACAAGCAGTTGGACGCAGAACTTTGATTTGTTTAGTAACAGGGTTGCAAATTTGATCCCAAGAACCTCATACTCATGTTGAAGCATGGACATGGAAGCATTATGATATGGAGCTGTTTTTTTTTTTTAAAGGTTAGAACAAAGCATTGAAATATTCACAAACTAAATGATGTGCTGACACAGGAAACTTTAATCTTGTTTTTATTGCGTTTTGCCAACTACTCCACCCCTGTTTTGACTGAGGAGAGGCACAGACTTTCACACCTCCCACACGTCATATATACTTTTTTTTCCAACTGTGCATGGGTGTAAATGCAGACATCCCAAGTTGCAAAAACTCATTTCAGGGAGGTACCCCCGCACCCGGACCTCGACCCCGACCCCCCAAGCCCAAAAGCTAACTGTTCTAAGCTAGCTGTTCGCGTCACAAACACATTAATGTGTACTACATAGTGCACTAGATAGTATATTAGAAAATAATTTATGTTCCTTACTTAGTGCACTAGATAATAGACTTATGTTTCTTACATAATGCTTTAGGTAGCGTATTAGTTAACGGATTTAGGTTCCCTACGTAGTGCACTAGATAGTGAATTAGACAATTGGTTTATGTTCCCTACATAGTGCACTAGATAGTGTATTAGATAACGCATTCATGTTCACTACATAGTGCACTAGAAAGTATAACTAGATGATGATTTGTGTTCCTTACGTAGTGCACTATATAGTGTATTACATAATTATGTTCCCTACATAGTGCACTAAATTGTATATCAGATAACGGATTTATGTTCCCTACATAGTGCACTAGACAGTATATTAGACAATTGGTTTATGTTCCCTACATAGTGCACTAAATTGTATATCAGATAACGGATTTATGTTCCCTACATAGTGCACTAGATAGTGAATTAGACAATTGGTTTATGTTCCCTACATAGTGCACTAGATAGTGTATTAGATAACGCATTCATGTTCACTACATAGTGCACTAGAAAGTATAACTAGATGATGATTTGTGTTCCTTACATAGTGCACTAGATAGTGTATTAGACAATTGGTTTATGTTCCCTACATAGTGCACTAAATTGTATATCAGATAACGGATTTATGTTCCCTACATAGTGCACTAGATAGTGTATTAGACAATTGGTTTATGTTCCCTGCATAGTGCACTAAATTGTATATCAGATAATGGATTTATGTTCCCTACATAGTGCACTAGATAGTGTATTAGACAATTGGTTTATGTTCCCTACATAGTGCACTAGATTGTATATCAGATAACGGATTTATGTTCCCTACATAGTGCACTAGATAGTGTATTAGATAACGGATTTATGTTCCCTACATAGTGCACTAGATAGTGTATTAGATAACACATTCATGTTCACTACATAGTGCACTAGAAAGTATAACTAGATGATGATTTGTGTTCCTTACATAGTGCACTAGATAGTGTATTAGACAATTGGTTTATGTTCCCTACATAGTGCACTAGATAGTGTATTAGATAACGCATTCATGTTCACTACATAGTGCACTAGAAAGTATAACTAGATGATGATTTGTGTTCCTTACATAGTGCACTAGGTAGTGTATTAGACAATTGGTTTATGTTCCCTACATAGTGCACTAAATTGTATATCAGATAACGGATTTATGTTCCCTACATAGTGCTCTAGATAGTGTATTAGACAATTGGTTTATGTTCCCTACATAGTGCACTAGAAAGTGTACTAGATAATATATTAATGTTTCTTACATAATGCTTTAGGTAACGGATTAGTTAACGGATTTAGGTTCTCTACGTAGTGCACTAGATAGTGAATTAGACAATTGGTTTATGTTCACTACATAGTGCACTAGAGAGTGTATTAGATAACACATTCATGTTCACTACATAGTGCACTAGAAAGTATAACTAGATGATGATTTGTGTTCCTTACATAGTGCACTAGATAGTGTATTACATAATTAATTATGTTCCCTCCATAGTGCACTAGATTGTATATCAGATAACGGATTTATGTTCCCTACATAGTGCACTAGACAGTATATTAGACAATTGATTGATGTTCCCTACACAGTGCGCTAGATTGTATATCAGATAACGGATTTAATACGTGATCGGGGGAGAACATCTTTGTCGCCTGCGTGCTCGTTTGTGTGTTTGTGTGTGTGTGTGTGTGTGTGTGTGTGTGTGTGTGTCGCTCTTGGCCACTCGTTCTAGATTCCGGGAGATTTTATCTGACTTGCGGGCATCAGGGAGCCGCTATGTATATGCCCGGAAGTTCCGGGATGTCTGTAAATGTTGTTCAATGGTCCTAGTATGGAGGATACTGTGTTAGATTATACAAAGACTGGACAAGAGCTACAATTTATATTTATATAAAACATCAGAATGTAGAAAAATCTTAGTGATCTGACTGAGCGTGGTTGTTGATGCAAGACTTGGTTTAAGGATGTTTCTCAGCAGTTTTTCAAGAATTTACTCATAATAATACAAAAAACATTAAATGCCTGACAGTTCTGTTGGTGAATAGGGTCAGTTTCTGATTTTAAAAACACGAAAGCTTGCATACCTCTTATCCTCCTTTCTTTCTGTACGTCTTGGTATTTTTGTCATGTACCTGTCTCTTTGTGTATTAAGGTGTGGATTTTAAAATTAAAACAGTGGAGCTCAGAGGGAAGAAGATCAGGTTGCAGATCTGGTAAGTGGACAGGAAGTGCTCTGGCTTTATCACAGACTCACCCTGACTGTCACGTCCTGTGTCTCAGATGCATAAGACTGACTTAACTATGCTCTCTGCCAAAAAGTCTAACACGAAACTTTCCTCGTGGTCACAGTCGAGGATTAACATGTTCCAGTGCTGAAATGATCAGGAAGCTGAATCATTCTTACAGCTGTCTGAATGTTAGTAGTGCATCAGTGGTGCACCACGCAAATGTGACTCCAGTTTTCTCTCAGTGTATCACATTGAGTGTATTATTTAAATACGTATTTATTATTCATTATGCTATAATCTTTGAAGATTTAAAGCTCAGCATTATATCAAATTCAGAACAACCATACAACTTTATGTTTGTTTTATTTATATACCTTGAAACTCAACATCAATTGGTTCTGGGAGTGGCATTAAGTTTTAAGGTATTTTTTCCCATAAGGATGTATGGGAAGCCTGTTAATGCGTTCCATGGTCTTGTGGAACTGCATATATTTTAGGCTAATATAAAATAATGGGGTTGATTTTGACACTTATACACTGAAAATAACAAAAATATAGTATAAAAACACTGAAATACAATTGAAAAACAGTTAAAAATGTATTGTTTTGTTGTGCTTCTTAATTAGTGGAGAGAACAAATAAGCAGTAATAACTAAGAGAGGTTTAGTGTTTGTGTCATTCTTTTGATACATTAAGTTTATTATTTTTTTAATGATAAGCGTTTTAGACTCTCTCGGAAAAGCTGATTCTTACAATTTCTCAGAACCTCGAGCTGTAACACAAGTTTAAAAGTGAAACAGCAGAAACACCGCTGAACACAGATACACGTGGAGCTTTCAGAGTGAATTTGACGGTTGTTCCACACAAATGCAGGTTCGTCTCATGTTCGCGGGACGTTTTACCACACCGCTCAAGCAGTTACAAATTTCTCAACGAAGGGCGTTGAGTTTCAAAGATTTTGAGTGTAGGGGACGTTGACGTTCCTTGTAAAGGTACCACTGTAGTTATTTTCACAATGCTCACAGCTTGTTGGTTCTTTAATGGAAGGCCGTGCTCGCTTGCTATGTATAATAAGTTTCCAGCCTTGTGACTGCAATATGCTTTAGTCTGGTGGTTTTCATTAACCTATTATGCTCACTGAAGATTCCTTGTGTTCATTCCTGCATCTTTTAGTTAATCTCCTCTAAATACCCCCCCCCCCCCCCCCCCCCATATCTATTTCCTGCTGTAACATCAGGCCAGATAACTATTAGAGTATTAGACCTCATTGCCGTCTTCTTTAATTTCACTTCCAACCCACTAAACTACCAATTCATTCATGTTATTCATGTTTTTTCTCTTGTAATCCTATAGTATCTTTAAAAATTACAATTTGGGCCAATTTGGAATCACTGCAGTTTAGGTTCCCAGTTTAGGTTATATTCCTTCCCAATATAACCCTTTGCTCCCTTCTTCCTTTTACTCACTTCTGTGTTTACAATTATAGTTTGAGCCGCTCAAACCTTTATTAACCTCTCACCCTTGCTTTTCCTAAACCCACCCCTCCATCCCGTCTCCATCTCTGCCCACTAAATGTCATGTTTTTGTGTCACGTTTACTCACATCCAGCTGCCAGCATCCTCAGCTCTGCTACCGTTCACCTTAACATGCCATGTGTCATCATGTCCTGTTTTTGGGAAATGCAACCAGGCTAGGGTTGATAAGGTACAGTAAATGTGTAGGTTTTAACTAAATTCAATCAACAGTGACCGATTTTAAAATGTATGGTATTATTTAAAGTTTTATAATCCTATTTTGTAGAAAGAAAAATTGAAAGGACTCTGTTGTGATTTAATATGTCTGCAGTTTTATGTCGATTGTCAGAGTAGCTTTAGAGTAAATTGAAGTAAATAAGTTGAAATGATAAATTATATGACTAACACTGTAATCATTTAAGTATAATTATGTCAGAAATCTTTAGAAATGTTGAAAATGAATGTAACTAATAAATTAAAGGGTCAATAAATGAAAGCACCACATGATTCTGCTTCTGATTACACATTTTCGTTTATTGTACTTCTTGTTCTTTACATTTTAATCATATCTAATTATATTCTTACTAATTTTAGATTATGATTTGTGATTGTGCTGTAGAGTACTGTTGACTATACTCACCCAGTAATGCTTTTGTAGGGACACAGCAGGTCAGGAGAGGTTTAACAGCATCACGTCTGCTTATTACCGCGGTGCTAAAGGCATCGTACTGGTCTATGATATCACCAAGCAGGAGACCTTTGAAGACCTGCCTAAATGGATGAAAATGATCGACAAGGTACCGCATAAATATTGCTCCGCACATATGAAGCTCAATACCCCGAAAAACGATGGGAACAATGTATCTACACAAGATGCCGCATAGGACACACCAAATTGACCCATACCTACTTGCTAAAAGGAGACCAGGCCCCCACTTGCCCATTCTGTTGATCAAGAACTTCTATTAAGCACATTCTCTATTAATGCCAACAGATGAACACCATCAGAACAAAATTCTACAATACGAACAGCTACAAGGAAATCTTCACCTCAGTACCCCCCCAAACACTGCTTAAATTCTTGGAAGCATTTACACTTAAAACGCTATATAAGAAATAAAAAACAATTAAAACTCTACACCCTCATTAAAGCAATAAGCCACGAGAGGCCGTACGTTACTGTGATTTTAGCACGGGGATGACTTCTTTCCCCGTGCTTAAATCGTAACAGTAACGTACGGTCTCGAGTGGCTTATTGCTTTTATAAAACGGCGGTCAACATAAAATATAATAAATACAACAATGTTTAATCATGAATGTATTTATTGTGTATAAACTTACAATAAAGCATTCTTCCGCGACGCAAGGTAATCCGATTAACAGTGTTGCTAGGCAACGTGAGGGCGAAAATAACATTAACTTTCTCTATTCAGTGGCGTATTAATATGGAATGATGTGAGGTGGTCCTAGGTGTGCGTTTATCGGGGATTTTACAACGGCTTCGAACGCGGCTCAGCCAATCAGATTTTAGGACCGGAACTATCCGTTTTATTATGTTACACAATCATTCTAACCACCATACACACAAGTAAAGAAAGCAAATCACACCCACCGCTTAGACGTTTAAAGACTGAATCTATTAGCATGCCATGATAATAGCCGTAGCAGCTGACATGGCGTTAAGAATTAAACAACAACATTCACAAGTTTTTTTAGGCAGCGAATGCAGAATATTTTTTCACTGAAAATTTAAATAAGTATAATAATCTTTACATTAGCATTATAAACTGATGAGTGGAATTGGCAACATCTTAGTTTGGATGATTAGTCACTCAAATGAAAAGGAAGTTTAAATGTTAGTAGTCAGGTAGGTGTATTATCTTGTTACTTATTTCATTACAAAATAGTCTGTAGCCCATGTTGGCGTATTTTTTACTCCACCTGGCCCCCCGACAAGAAAACTTTGAACATCCCTGCTGTACATGTAATATAAAGTCCACTACTAAAATCTGCTGATGCATATTATTGCAACCATCTCAAAACACTTCAATTTAAGACATTTAAGCCAATTCTAAACAGAGGATTACACTTTACTGTTCTATTTCTCCCAGTATGCATCAGAGGATGCTGAGCTCCTATTAGTCGGAAATAAGTTGGACTGCGAGAGCGACCGTGTCATCGCACGCCAGCAGGCTGAGAGGGTGAGTGTGTCCAACACGTGCAACCAACTTGATTTTTATGTTCTTTTGTGTGTGTTTGCTACTTTTAAACATCTGCCAGAGGCATTAAAATGTGAATTAGCTGATACCTTAGTTGATACTGTTTTCAATTAAATATCCATAAGAGGCAGCTGACAGTGAACCACTCACTGTTCTCTCTCCTGACAGTTTGCTTCACGGATATCTGGGATGCGATTCTGTGAGTCTAGTGCCAAGGACAACTTCAACGTGGACGAGATATTTCTCAAATTAGTGGATGATATATTGAGTAAGGTAAGTATTAATCCATGATTAACTGCTTGAAGATGAAAGCTGTAAATCTTCTGAGCAAATCATTGAAACAGACTAGAATATAGAGCTAGTGTCAGCGCTTCACAATTAGCAGGTGAATTGATACCAGCTGAGGGAATCTTGATTGGGTATAAAAGGAGGATCCACCCAAGGATCAGTGTCAGTGGGATGTTGACATGATACCTGTCTCCTGTTTTTTATTCTGTAGATGCCTCTTGAAATGCCCAGCAGGGAACTCTCCAACAGCGTCCTTTCTCTTCAGCCTGAACCCAAGGTGCCGCCGGAACTCCTCCCTCCACGCATGCGCTGCTGTTGAGCCATGTTAACAATCCCACATTCTCATCCCATCTCCAGTTTACTATCAGCACCTGCAGTTCAAACACCTTTCCACTAGCGGGCGGAGTGCACCTGCGGACACATGGATGACCCACCACTACCAAGGAGTTTAACAAGAATCCCTGTAGAATTTACTCTGTCAAAGGATTGGTCTTTGTAGAACGCCAATTTCATTTGCACAAGTTCACAACCAGGTTTAATACTGTGTAGATGCATGTGCAACCACAAACGCAAACATGTATGCTTCTGTACCTTCAGTGGCGCTTGCAGTAATGTTCAAAGGGTGTCCTGCAGTCGTGTTAGAGATTAACGATGGAGAAATTAGGAGTAGGTAGACGTTCTTCCCGAAAAGTTCTTCTATTTAGTGCTCATACATCTTTACAGTGTTTGTTACGGGCTACATTTCTACTTTGGCAATTCTGATGGTTCATCATCTACCATGTAGCATCTAAATAATTACTGAGTTTTCATTGCCGGACCCTTATCTTATATAAGATGAAACATTTTTCTGCAATTTGGCAACCTAGACCTCAGCACATGTGTAATTCTGAGTCGGATCAGTTGTTTAGCCCGTAGTGTGAGTCCTGGAGACCTGGCATGCTGTCTGAGAGAAGTTTTATGTTTTCTCTATGTTGGTGTGGGTTGCCTCTAGAAGCTTCATTAGGCTGAGGTAACCATACTGAGGTAAATTAGTTCCTTTTAATTGCGCCTGGGTGTAAATGAGGGTTTGCAGGGTGGCCCCAGTATGACCATGATCAGAAGACAGGGTTTAGTGAGAACTTTTCACTTATTTGTATTTCATTGACACAAAAAAAGAAATGAATATAATTAATATACAGCATTAATAAGCAAAGCGGTAAGCACAATTCTTTGTTTATGGTTGGAATATAAAGATCTATGTTTGTGGTTGTTCAGATCGCTTCAGTAAATTTAAACAGAGCATTAATTATATGTATGACAAAGGCATGGTGTGGCTGCAGGTTTCGGCTGGTCGGATGTGTTCTGAAAACCAGCAGGAAAAAACAGATCTGCTGTGTCTGCCTGAGCGCTGGAACAAAGGTAACACCGTCAGCAGTCAAGCAAGCGTCACTGTCTGTCAAATGTCATGCAAGAATGCATATACTACTATGTACACCACCAAACGAACTATATATGTTGCTGTATGTATATTTTTGACCCAGTATTGACTCACACAAAACTAAATTCATGAAAGGCTACGTTTACATTTTTAATCCAAAGCGACTAACAGTACTGTGACAGTATTATTGTCCAAGCAATTGAGGGTTAAGGGCCTTGCTCAAGGACCCAACAGTGGCAGCCTGGCAGTGGTGGGACTTGAACCGGTGACTCTTCGATTACCACTAGGCTACAACTGCCCAAGTAAAGGTGGGATTTGAACCCACGTCTCCATTTGGAGACCAGAACCCTCATTAGGGAAGTATTCACACTCGAGTCTGGCATCTTAGACCGCTCAGCCATCCTGATTTAGGGCAGTTGTAGCCTAGCGGTTAAGGTACTGGACTAGTAAGCAGAAGGTCGCTGGTTCAAACCCCACCAGGTTGCCACTGTTGGACCCTTGAGCAAGGCCCTTAATGCTCAGTTGCTTAGACTTTATACTGTAAATCGCTTTGGATAAAAGCATCTGTTAAATGCCGAAAATGTAAATGTAGATTCATGAAAGTTTGTTCTGAACCACAGAAAAAAGACGGTTAAAGAAATCAAGAGTATGTCAACTTTTGACTTCGACTGTATTTAGTGCTGTTTTAATTATTAATGATGTTAAAGGTGTGAATTTAGTTTTGTATTTTATTTGTGCTGTCTGGTTGCACAATGAGAATCTGTCGAACTCTTGTGTGGATATACTGGCTTTGTTTCCACACAGATCCAGTAAACTCTTCGCTCTTCCTTCATTTATTTGGTCTTTATATCGACTGTGTGATTTTTAACTGGCTTTGGAAATTCACAAACCAGCCTAAAACTCTGCAGTATTACTTGTTTTTTTTAAGGGATTTAGTAAACGTGTACTAACCTGGAATGTTTTTGCATTTTGTGTTATTTTGTAAATGTGACAGATTTGTTAATGAAGGGCCTTTATTTATCACCAAGTGCTTTTTACCTTACACATAATGTACAAACCTGTGTGTGTGTGTGTGTGTGTGTTTTCCTGTTTTGTTTTTCTTTGGTTTGTTTGCATTAGGGATCTTAAAAACCCATTATTTTAATTTACTAAGCTGTAGCTGAAAATTCTTTCAATTTCCTCCATTTGTTTATTTAAAGGGAAATCATTGATTTGACATTTTTGAAAACTTCAATTTAAATTCTTAATTTAATACTTTGATTTATTTTAGAAAGTGTTTGTCAGTATTGCAGCACAAAAGTGTTTAGTCTATCTGCATTTCTGTATCCAGTATTAGAAAAAAGGTTCTGCTTGTAACATGACAGGCCCATAAAATAATAAATATTCTGACTGTGAGGGTATTCTTAATGATAATAACTATAACAATAACTGTTGCTTTTTGAATGTCAATTTTGTATAGGATAACCTTTCTTACATTTTCATCAGCTGTTTAGGATTTGATACAATGCACCCTCACTGAGACGTGGAGGTGAAGAACAATACTTTACATAAATAACCTGATTATTTTAGGTATTTGGAACAGTTTGGCATGTTTAAAAATAATGATTTTTATAACTTGTGGCGTTTTTGAACTAATGCCGTGCAAATAAAAATATATTTATTGCCTGCATGACCACTTTGTACCTTTCTTATTAGGGATGCAGTGTTTAGACAAGCCACTAGATGGCAATATTATCTTTTTTTACTGTTAAAGGACAGCATTTACACAACATGTTAAACTAAAAAATTAAACTAAAAGAAGCCTAGAGTTGAACATTTGAGGTGTTTTACAGAATTAATACTGCTTAGTAAAAAAAAAAAGAGCCAATCATTTGTAACTGGTGATACAAATCCAGCACCCCAGTCAAACCAGAAACATGCTTTATGTATAGTACTTAGAATTTTTGCCTAATAACTACCTGGGTTCGATTCCCAGGTGGAGCGGTCCGGGTCCTAACTGTGTGGAGTTTGCATGTTCTCCCTGTGTCTGTGTGGGTTTCCCCCGGGAGCTCCGGTTTCCTCCCACAGTCCAAAGACAAGCAAGTGAGGCGAATTGGAGATACAAAATTGTCCATGACTCTGTTTGACTTATGAACTGATGATTCACGTGTAACCAGTTTCTACCTGTCCTGTCATTACTGTAACCAAAGTGTGTAAAACATGACGTTAAAATCATAATAAATAAATAATAAATGCAGTTTTTAAATTGTATATGGTGGACAAAATTACCCCCAATAGATTCTGGCTGCTGACCTGTGCAGATCTGTGAATGTGGAATCATGCATTTACATCTACGTACAGTAGTGCTAAGTGGAAGCTGACTGTCTTTGCTTGCCATAGCTGTTAGATGTTCACTATCTGAGTTTACTTGGCTCCTACACAGAATAAAATATATCAATAATTAAAAACAATAGACAATTACTATGAATTATCATTGCTACATCCCAATTGATGTTCAGTTGATGTAGTTATGGTTCCTTGTTTTGTTGCTTTTTACATTTACATTTTCAGCATTTAGCAGATGCCTCTATCCAAATCGACTTACATTACAGTTACAGTATACAGTCTGAGCAATCGAGGGTTAAGGGCCCAACAGCAGCACCCAGGCAGTGGTGGGGCTTGAACCAGTGACCCTCTGATTACCAGTACCTTAACCACTAGGCTACAGTTTGTTTCGTGTGTTTTATTGAAGCACTTAAGTGAACCATGTGGTTCAGAGGATAATGTGTTTGCATTGTGTAATGATGAATTTGCATGACGACCCTGAACAGTGAGGGCACCTGCTGCCAGGGTAACAGAGGTGTGAGCCTCCAGTTGCTCCTGTATTTTCAAACCACACCCTAGTGACTACATAGGCCACTATTTAGCAAATTGCTATTGCGATTGTGTAGTGCTAGCATGGACTCCTATGTTCTGCTGTCTGAGTTTTTTTTATCAGGTACTCCTTTATAAAAACACTAATAGGGGAATGATGTCTGATTGTCTAGTGAGTGCTGGCCTGAGGAATGAGCTAGTTTTAGGTGTTAGTCAAGTCAACTTTATTTCTATAGCGCTTTTTACAATAGACATTGTCTCAAAGCAACTTTACAGAATCCAGGACCAACAGATACAAAAAAAACCTTATTGAGCAAGCCGAGGGCGACAGGGGCAAGGAAAAACTCCCTTAAAATTATTGGAAGAAACCTTGAGAGGAACCAGGCTTAGCAGGGACCTCCATCCTCTTGGGTAGCCTGGACGATCATTTAAATAAATTAAAGTGAACTAAAAGTTATTACAAGCAAAAAAAATTATAATTATAATTATTGGAGTTATTATTCAGTCCAGTCTGTAATAAAGTCTGTAGTGAGTTCTTGACATTCTTGGTGCAAACACGCCATGTTACCGTCACATCTGGCAGGAGCAGCATTGTTGGCATGGCAGTGTTACTAGGATAGACCCTTTTTGTTGTTAAATTAATACTGTACTGTATATAGTTAATGAACATTTTAGGTGATGTTTGGTCAGAATAGAATCAAACAGAGGCAGTTGAAGACATGGGCTGCGTCCCAAATGTAATTTTATTCCAGAAATAACGTCAAACTAGGTAGCGTAGCATAGTTGATATACCAGATTATCTAATTATAATTAGACTAATGGATGCAAATAGTTTTATTACACAAATGTAGTGCCTATATAAACATTACTTGTTTCACTTGAACTAAAACAGTCGCAGATGTGTCCATCCAAGGATGTTGAGCCCTAATTTTACACTTAGGGAGTAGTGAGCGTGGTGTGATTTGTGACACAGATCACTGAGCGCTGTCGTGTTGCGCATGCGCGTTAAACAAATCACAGCACCGGGCGTCACACCGCAGCGGCTGCGGGTTTTTTCCTTCGGTCGGATAGAAAAAGAGGAACGGGGCGATCGAAAACACAGAACGGTGCTAGGATAAGGTCTGAGAGGAAGGACGGGCATGTTGATCAGGCCTGCGGATGCGATTTTGCGCTAGGTTGCCATTTGTTGCTGTGACAGACGCGCCTGCGGGATTATAAGGGAAGCGCGGCTGTACTGGGATTACGCATTGTATCTGATGCGTCAGGTAAAAGTAATGAGACAGGAGGGTGAAGAGTGGTGCGTCCTGGTTCTGGTACCTGTCGGGAATGAGTGTGGCTTTTTTATCCCGCTGTTATGATGGAAAGCGCCGCCGCAGATGGATCAACCCGCAGCGACGCAAAACCGCAGGAGAAGAAAAGGTTAAACCGTGCGCCATCTCCAGCCAGACCGTCCCTCAAGGATGGTCACTCGAGATTACCAAAACCCACCGCGCTCACCCCGAAATCTCCCAAACTTAGCAAACAGCAGGTTCCCTCGGCATCACTGCTTCCGACCAGCCGCATCGGGAGACGCGCTGCGCCCGGAGCGAAGGACAAACCCGTCCCGGTAAAAAGCGCACCTAAGTCCGCGATCACCAAAAAGGCCCCAAAGGTCGGTCAGCGCGGATCTGTTGAACCCAAATCCAGCAGCAAGGTGGTGGAATCTGCTTCAAGACTCCCAAAAAGCGCAAAGCTAAAACTGACCCCTCTGCTGCGCCCTATTTCGGGTTCAGACTCTCCAGTGCGGGTTCCCACCGGGCGCCTGGCACAGACCGACAGCAGCTCGGATCTGTCCGACTGTCCCTCCGAGCCACTGGCCGCCAGCAGTGATGCGGAGTCCGGAGGCGGCTCCGGATCCAGCGAGCCTCCTGATGCTCAGAGCGCAAGAGCGGCCGCAGATCAGAGCTCACCCGCGATCCAGACACCCAAACCCGCGACAGAGCCGCTCAGAGCCGAGCGCTGCAGTGAGCAAGCGGAGGATTTACTGCGGGAAATAGAGGATCTGCGCTCAGAAAACGACTACCTCAAGGTACCTTCATTTGTTTATTAAGATTTTAACATCATGTTTTACACACTTTGGTTACATTCATGACAGGACAGGTAGTCATGGACATTTTCGAATCTCTAATTCACCTCACTTTCACGTCTTTGGACTGTGGGAGGAAACCGGAGCGCCCGCAGGAAACCCACACAGACGCGTGGAGAACATGCAAACTCCACACAGAAAGGACCCCTACGGCTCCACATGGGGATCGAACCCAGGACCTTTTTTGCTGTGACGCAACAGTGGTACCCACTGAGTCTAATTAAAACCAATTTCTGTATAATAATTCAACCACTGATAATAACCATTTGAACTTATGGTTAAGGTACTGGACTAGTAATCCTAAGATTGCCAGGTCAAGCCCCACAATCGCCAAGTCGTCACCGTTTGGCCCCTGAGCAAGGCCCTTAACCCTCAATTGCTTGAATTGTATTCAGTCATAATTGTAAGTCCCGTCTGCTTAATGTTGCAAATGTTTAATGTAAATGATTTTGAGGGCAGTTGTAGCCTAGCGGTTAAGGTAATTGACTAGTAATCGAAAGGTTGCTGGATCAAGCCCCACCACTGCCAGGTTGGGGCTTGGGGCAGACAGGATTAAGGGCCCAACAGCTGAATGGCAGAGCCAGGATTTGAAACCACAATCTTCCGATTAATAGTCCTAAACTGTACTCAGTAGGCTACCAATGTCACAATCTATTGATTTTCTGAAATTCTTGATTTGGTCATGCAGACATGCATTTGGTGATGTTTAATAAAACAATTATATTGCCTATAATGTCTGTTTTAAATGTATTTTTGCAATTTGCAATATTGATATGAAAAACAAGTTCAACATTTCATATTTAACATAACTTAACCAGTTCAGTTCATGTATGTTATAAATGTATTGTAAATTCATTTCCCTCAATTGACGCTTCATTCCAATTAAACGCGCAGCGAGAAAGAGCGTCGATTTCAAACACGCCCAGAGGCACCTCCAGTGCGCATGCGCCAGCTCTGTGTACAGCCACATGTAGAGTTGTTAATCTGAAGTTTTTTAGGCATTTATACAGTTTAATTAATAATCTTCCAGTGTAAAGGTAAAACTGTGTTTATAATCATATAATTTGGTGTAAAATATAGTTTAATGATGCTGAATTGCTTCTGCTCACTGTGTTTATGTTCATCTTATTGTTCTACATTACTGACACCTTCACTATATCTCTGTTTTTAATTATAAAAGTATGGAATTGTGTTGATATGAAACTGTAATGTGTTTTATCGTTGTATTTTTGATAGGATATAAGATGGTCGAGTTATCAGTTAACCATTGACAAATGATGTTTATTGATTGAATTAAATATCTCTGTATCCAAAAAAAAAAGGTTCACAAATTTAAATGTATTTATGTGTACATTGTTGGTCTTTTAAAAAGGTCTTTTAAGTATTATTAAAGCTTATTAAGTATTATTTAAGTATTATTTAAGCTTAATGTGTCCCATATGGATATTGAAAACTCTAATTTAATTAAAAATCGTGTTTTTAATTTTCATGTTATGGGTCATTGTCTTTTTGAAGCACCCAACTGAGAGCTTCTTCCTGGCACCACAGTCTCTGATATTGTGGTGATGACTGTGTACGTTGGACACCTGTCTTTAAGCAACTTGTAATTTGTAACCTGTCTTTAACTTGTAACCTGTCTTTAAGCAGCTTGTAATTTATGGTAGACCCTTTTTGGTAGTTCTTGGATTACATTTGTACCATTTCCTATCAGAAAATTTTTAATTTTGGGCTTTTCTCTCAACCTTGGCAAAGAGACCACTGTTCCATGTATTTTGTACTTAAATTTTTACAGTTTTTCACAGTTTTAGAAACTCAAGCTGTACAAATCTATGGTTGACTGAAAAGCTATTAGGAGCCAGTGTCAAATACTGAACTTTCTACTCAACAAAATTCACTTGCTGTTTGTATATTTTTGCCCCATCAGCTCTGGATTTGCTGCAAACCTGACCAGGTTAAAACTTTCCATCTGATTTTGTTTCTTTTAATGTTTTGTGCTTGTACTAGGATGAAGTGGATGAGCTGCGAGCTGAGATGGAGGAGATCAGGGACAGCTATCTGGAGGAGGAGATGTATCAGCTGCAGGAGCTGCGCAGGGAGCTGGATCGCTCCAATAAGAACTGTCGAATCCTCCAGTACCGGCTGCGCAAGGCCGAGCAGAAAAGCCTGCGTGTGGCGCAGACCGGCCATGTGGATGGAGAACTTCTCAGAAACCTAGAACAGGACCTCAAGGTGTGTGTTAGTGCTTTTACTGCTATGTGTTTATTTTATGGCCATGTTTTTTTGGTGATTTTTTTTTTTTTCTTACATTTTCCCCCTTTTTTGTTAGATAATTCTTTAGTAAGAGAAGATTCAGAACTTTGACCATTTGTGAGTTGATTGGTGGATTGAGTAGCTGGTTGGGGTTCCACTTAGCACTCTCTTTCTCTATCTTTAGCTGTAGTTAAACAGGCGTGAGAATCTCAGTGGTGGAAGAGTCGACTTACTGACTCTTTCCCCTGCATAGTAGATTGTTCAACCATAATGCTTTGACAGCCATAAATTGAAACTGGGTCCTGGCAGTGATTTTTCTAGTTTTTTTTCTCCCTCAGTCCCTGTTGATTTGGATTTTCCTGATATATATTTAAATCCTTTTAGTAGTTGTTTTGATTCTCACACTTAATACAACAGCCAAATCATGTTGGATCAGGACTGATGAAATAATACATTTCCATGAGCATCACAGTCCTTGAAGCCACTCATGCTTTTGTCTTCATCTATTCGAATTCAGGTTGCCAAAGATGTGTCGGTGCGTCTTCACAACGAGCTGGAGACCGTGGAGGACAAGCGGACACGAGCCGAAGATGAGAATGAGATGCTCAGGCAGAAGATCATCGAGGTGGAGGTCTCCAAGCAGGCCCTGCACAACGAGCTAGAGAGGGCCAAAGAGGTATGAGCTGTTCACTCTCTTCTATTGATATAATAGTTTTAGGCTAATGTTAGTGCATACAGGACAGATATAATCCTGCAGGATATGTGGTGTTACCCTGTGATACCTAAATTAAGACCAGAAACTGCTAACTAGAAGCAAGTGAACAGTGCCACAAGGCAAAGTGTGTGTTTTGTGTATGTGTACGTTTGTGTGGGTTTCATTCACCTCCCAAAAACTAGTGGGTGTATTGCTAACTGCTAATGGCCATGCTAACTGGCCTCTTAGGGTGAGTGAATAAAGAAATGCATCACTCTGAATTGGTATAAGATTTTTTTCAAAGGCTTTAGGACTCAACTGAACCACAGTGAGAGCAATCGGTAGATAAATAAAAAACCACAGGTAAATCGAAGAGTATAGATATATAGGTGTCTGAGAGTGGGACAGTAGAACGGACATGAAAGTAGAATGGAGCTAATGAAAGATGAAGCTGGGATGTATACACCACGTCTCTCTCCTCACCCCACCGCTCCCCGTTCCTTTTAACTCAGACCTGCTCCAGAAACAGCAAGCTCCAGTTTACCCCTCATTTATCATGGGACTCTCTCTATTTTTGTACCCCCCTCATCCCTCTGTTGGTTCTTTCTCTTTTCTGCCTCTGCCAGACTTGCAGGGGGATGAAGACAGATGTACAAAAACTGCATAAGAAATGCCAACCGCCCTCAGTGCAGATTAATGCACTGCCCTATATAGACAACTTCAGCATGCAGCACTTGATGACATATTGATTTAAATATATATATTAGATCATAGTAAGAGCTGGGGTTTGGTCTTATTTCTTATTTTAAAAAGTAGTTGTACAGTGGTGTTTGGGTGTCATAAAGGAACACTGGGTAAAATTTAATGCCCGTAATGAATGATGGTCAAATTTGATGTTTAAGAAACTGTTGTTCATTAATGCTGCAGCCAGAGTACAACCATGGATATTATTTTGTTGGATTGCATCGTTAGTAATTAAGATCTATTAGCAGCAACGATTGGCTGTTGTTCATTCAGGATGGGAGCCACATAGGGACTCCTCATAACTGATGCAGTTACGACCTCTGCTGGCTGGTTGATGGTGCCTGCACAGAGACGGGGGATAATGAGGATCAGGGTGTGGCTCTCGATACACAAAGCTGATCCACATGTGAACTCGCCTCGTGCAGATGAAAAGATGAAGTCAGCTACTGCACGTGTCGGAGGGGGCGTGTGACAGTTTTGCTCTCCTCAATCAGGGCGGGGATCGGCATCAGTAGAGAGGAAGCATAATGCAATTGGATAATTGGATACGCTAAAAGTCGGGAGAAAAAGTGGAAAATGCAATATATATACAGTATATATACATTTATAAAATCTACAGCTAGAGTTCTTTGTCATTTTATAAATGGGAGAGGCAAACCCATTTTGACAAACATTGGTTGTATTGTCACATACAATACGTTGTAATTTTGCCTACCATAATTTGTGCTGTTGTACGTGTGTCTACTCACTTTACGATTTAGCTGTTGAACAAAGATGAGTATCCTAAACAGGATGGAATGTTGTAAATCTAGGCTAACTGGATACCCTTTCTCACCTGGGGTTATCTCAGGTTATACGTTTACCACATTTCTATATCACATGTCACTGCATGGGCAAAAGTATTGGGACACCCTATTGGAACCCTAATTTTTAAATTCATGTGTTTTGGCCAGAACCATTGCTAACAGGTTTAATAAATCAATTATATAAAAGGAATGATAAGATTCCAACTTTACAGCAGCAGTTTCAGCATGACTGTTCCCCTGTGCTGCAAGCTGTATAAAGGCATGAAGAAATACTTGATTCAAAGAAACTCAGTGTCCTGTTACACTGAATGAACTGGAACATCAATTGAGACTTCCCAGCCATACAAATGCTCTTTTGGCTGACTGGGCACAAATTCCAACAGACATACTTTAAAGTGTTATAAGAAGCCTTCTCAGAGAAGGGGCTGATGTTCTAGCAAATCTCACATAGAGGTCAGTCTATTTTAATACCATTTGGTTTTGAAGTGGAACATCTAATACGCTTATGGTCAGGTGTCCAAATACTTTAGGACGGAACAGTAGTGTGGCTGTGCAGGTTCTTCTTGCTGTATTTGTTTTATTCGTCTGTCTTTTGTCTGTCAGGTCACAATAAAAATAGTCCAAGTGGTTGAATCCTGACTGTAAGAGCCGCGTCTGTGCAGTCAGTGTGTCTAAAGGATTAAACGGATTAGCCCGGAAGTGTCCATGTGACTCACCAGCAAAAAACTGGTGGTGCCAGTTAAACATGACCTGCTAACAGGCTTTACCAGCTGTTCTTTACTAAGGGCTATGTTACTGTTCATTGTCCAAGTAGACAATAAAGCAATTAAAGGAAATCTGCATCATTTATAACTTAAGCTCTTGTCTTCTTTATTTATATTGTACAGGTATTAGCATAAACAAGTATTTTAAAATGAAGGGGACGGAACTGCAAACCTGTTTAATCTAAACTTTCTTTTAACCTCATAAAATCAGTTGATGAATTTAATAACCATTTATGAAAAACATATTTTTCTAACATTTAATGACTTTTGTTAATGTAAGTGGGTAGCACTGTCGCCTCACAGCAAGAAGGTCCTGGGTTCGATCCCCAGGTGGGGCGGTCCGGGTCCTGAGCAGCCGAGGAAATAGATAGAATGACTTTTGTTAATGACGATATCCTAAATTAATCACAGTGTTGAACAAAAGTATTGGGACGCCAATACTAACTGACAAAACTAACTAACTAACACTAGACTAATATGTCTTATGTGATTGTATGTAGTTTTTGTATTTTTTTGTGGGGGGGCTGCAGTCACACTTATCACAACCTATTCTCTGTTGTGATGATTGGTTGATTGATTGCTATATTGATCCCCGAAGGGAAATTGCAGTGTTACAGCAACAATTCCCAATGATCACAAGCATGACACAATGACACGTCAATGTAGTGCAAGGAAATAAAAAGTCTAAAATCATAAAACATAAAAATATAAAAATATAATCATATAAAAAATGAGAATATAAGAACATCTAACAAAGAATGAAAAACTAAAGGGGTAAGCCTAAAAGGTGCAATTATAGATATTATGGTGTACAATTGTATGCTGTGCAAATACACAATTGTATGTTGTGATGCTCTGCTTCATAACGTTGTTGGGCATCACGGTGGCTAAGTGGGTAGCACTGTCGCCTCACAGCAAGAAGGTCCTGGCTTCGATCCCGAGGAGTGTGGAGTTTGCATGTTCTCCCCTCCCCTCTCTTCCTTCGGGTGCTCCGGTTTCCTCCCACAGTTCAAAGACATGCAAGTGAGGTGAATTGGAGATACAAAATTGTCCAACGCTGTGTTTGATGTAACCTTGTGAACTGATAACTACCGTTCCTGTCATGAATGTAACCAAAGTGTAAAACATGACGTGACGTTAAAATCCTAATAAACAAACAAATCATAACGTTGTTCATAAACCAGAGACAAAAACTATATTCTGCGGGTAGTGCAGCACCAAGGACAGAGATACCAAAACCCCTACTCACATACGCACCCAGTCATACACGCTTGCTTCCTGTGCCGCGTTATGAGAATGGAATCTCATTGACCTATATAGAGTTCTTTCTATGCTTTCATCATTAGGAGGAGCATGGAACAGTAACGTATGATGAACTGAAATCTATACAGTGATACAACCAATCAGATTCAGATTTATTTATTTATTTAACTTTACCTAGACACAAAGGAACCCTGATAATCCATACACATGTGCATGATAAAGTGCTGGGAAAACAGACAATGAATGAATGAATTATTATAAATATTTTGGACTCAAGATATAATCTAGTTACAAACCTGCTGAGTGAACAATGTTACTTCATAGCTTTGTAGCCTTTGGCTAGGAGTGGATTGAGCCCGTGGCATTAATAGAAGTGGCAGTCGCACACGTCAAGTTTAAGGGTACAAATTTCTCGAAGCAGGGCGTCTAGTTTCAAAGATTTCGAGTTTAGGGGATGTCGAGTTAGGGTATCACTGTACAAAGAAGTAGTGACAGCGGTAAAACATGCTATGATGGGGCTAAAATGGTGTCGGTTATTTAGAAAATTCACTTTGCACTGTTCAGTTTGTACTGTTAATGCCTGGATCAGCAGCTAGATTTTTGATGTTGATTAATGGATAAATGGATTGCTGGAAAGCACACACACACACGCACAGTAAGCCAGCACTCTCGACTCTGCAGTGTTTACTTTCTGTTGACAGTTATAATTAAGTTATGATTTTTAAGATGAATCTGTTTCATGGCTCACTAAGCACTATTTAGCTGTCCTCAAACGCACACCATCCCTCATGTAATACTGTTAGTCAACAATCCACCGGAAGATTTGTCATGTGATGTATCACTTCACCTCCTGCATTGATAAATAAGCCTTTCATTTTACGTCTTTGGTATTAAAGGATAAATAAGTATTTTAGGGCTGATACCAAAATTCTGATAGTTGTGAGACTGATAAAAGATTTCAATGCATTTTAATAATCAAACATCGCTATAGCTAAGCTTTTTAGGTTAAGAACATTCACATTTTCATTCAATTATTCATTAATTTTTTACCCAGCTGCTTTTTCCTGTTCCGTATTGTGAGCTCGTCCGATGCTATCAGGTTACATCAGTCGAAAGGCTGGAACACATCCTGGGCAGGATGCCAGTTCATCACAGTTCATTCACTCTTTCAGTCATTCACAATCAGACAATCTAGAGCAGCCAGACACCTTCTGTAAATTGTTGGGAGGTGGAAGAAAACCAAAGTAGCAGAAAACCCACATAAATGAAAAATGCAATGAAACAATATTAAGTATTATGTGTATAAGTATGTATGTATATAATTATATACGTGTGTGTGTATGTATATATGTACGTATATGTATAATATATATATATATAATATATATATATATAATATATACTGTATATATACGTATATATATATATATATATATATATAATATAACATCATTTGCAGCATTTGTTTTTAGTCATTACTACTTACAAATTGATCAAATGGATACAGATACATCATGCACCCAATTTTATTATTGCTTATATATTTATGTATAACAATTAATATAATTAAAAAGAATATATTTAATAATATATAATAATATATTTAGTCTAACACTAATACAACAATAATAATAATAATATAATATCTATCTATCTATATCTATAGGTTTTATGTTATATATATATAGACATAGGTAGATAGTCATTATATTGTATTATTTTGTTTTTTATATACAGTATATATAAAAAGTTGGTTGGCTAATTCAGATTGAATTTTTAAAAATTGTTGAATAAAGTGGTGATTAAAAAAAATAAAAAAACAAAGAACTCTTTCAATTTGGGATGTTTTGTATTTTATCACAGTGCAACATATTCTCATTGCTGGCATTGTCCAGAATGCCTGGAGTATTCTTACATAACGATGAAAATTGGCACTGTTCACTCAGCACTGCTGGAACCATCTGTCTTTTATTTTAGGCTGCAGTGAGAGCTCTTTTACACTAACCTGAGGTCAGTCATGTGATCCTCACTATAACAGTAAATAACAGATATTAACATTAAGACTGAAATTACTGATCATCTGGATGAAAAACAACATCTGGTCAATGTTTTGTTCTTGGAACAGAGCATGCGAGCTAGTGTTATGTAAATGAGTTAAACTGGTTTTAGAGGGTGTGACAGACCTGTTCTTTCGAGATGCCAGTTTATAGCCCCAGTTATGTCACCGGGACCCTGGTTAGCAGAGCGACCATCTGGACTTGTGCCTGCTAGCACAATGGAGGATCCATGTGGACCACGGAGCTTTAATCAAGGCAAGAGGCAAGAGGTGTTAATTACCTTGAAATGATCTATCTTCTGTAATGG
The DNA here is from genome assembly GCF_030014385.1 of Trichomycterus rosablanca. Lineage (NCBI taxonomy): Eukaryota > Metazoa > Chordata > Actinopteri > Siluriformes > Trichomycteridae > Trichomycterus > Trichomycterus rosablanca. The sequence goes on from NC_086012.1 coordinate 12,748,165, forward strand.
GCTTTGGTTGGTTTTGGCCAGTGGTAGTTCAGTGGTTTAGGTATTGAAGTAGTAGTTGCTTGTTGTAGCCTTACTGCCAGGTTGGCACCGCTAGGCCCTTGAGGAAGGCTCTAAACCCTTAATTGCTTGGATTGTAGTCAATCAGAATTGGAATTTGCTTTATATTGGATTATGTAATGTATTTCTGAATTCAGAAAGCATGTCAAATGCAGAAAATATCATCTTAATTTGCCCTGTGATGGTCTGGCGACCTGTCCAGGGTGTTTCCTGCCTTTCACCCAATGAATTCGACCCAGTGTGACCCTGATTAGGATAAAACTGGTAAAACAGACAGTGAATTGGTGGATAAATAAATAATCATGATATACAACTAATACGCTACAAGTCAGGTCTGATAAAGGTGTTTATGGTTAATATTATCATTTTAAAATATTATAATTCACAAATACAGAATGTGCATGACGTTACGTGTACCCAGCCGGGATAAATAGAACGGTCACGTCAAGAAGGAATCCGCCATAAAAACTGTGCCAAATGAAACATGCAGACGAATGACCTGCTGTGACAACCCTTAACTGGAATAGCCAAATGGAATCATTCATCTCTTCGTCCCAGGAGTAAACAGGACTGAGACGTAGGCTGTGGAATATGTGCTTGCTGTGCAGAAGGGTGTTCTGCACAGTCCCATAATCCTGCAGTCTCTCGGCCTGAGATTAAGAGCTTAGAGGAATCTTTAAGTCTCAGAACACCTGAGCCAGGTCTTATTATTGTACGCATACGTGACAGGGTGATATGCAACCAATAGAGGACTTTTATTAACTGAAAAGCATCACTGTTGGTAACAGTTCATTTTATTACTAATAGTTGATACATCATGCACTGGTGGTCATGTTCCCTGCTGTATTTTAAAAACAGCTTTTTTATCCATTAAACATATGTACATGTGTACATGCTTGATTATTTCTAGACCATGGATATTAACACAGAGATGGTCCTGCTTTGCTAATACAAAGGCCTCCACATTTCCAAGAAAAATTTCACTTGAACTTGTCACATGACTAAATTTAGTTCAGTTTAGCCCTAAACGTCTATAATAAAGCCTGGCTTGCAGTCAGTTCATCCCAGTTTAGTGTAGCCAATCCACTGCTGGGGACCTAGACAGCATCCAAGCAGGGTGTATATTCTCCTGACACACGCCCTCCGATGTGTCCCTTTTCATTCACCCATACTTTTTATTCTCATACTGCGGTGGATTTGCGCGAGAGGTCGGCTTCGCGTACTGAGAGCCACACCCGGATTCCTGTACAGGCGCCCTGGGCAACCAAGGTCCTTACACAGCGTTGATAACCACACCCCTTAGTCTGGTCGTTCCCACCTAGCAGACTAGAAGCTTGTTGAATTTTGTCTGCTGCTAAAGAGCGCCCAGTCAACCGATAGCAGAGCTGAGATCCGAACCCGAAGTCTCAGCGCTGGTGTGCTAGCAGTTGATCCCGCTCACCACTTGGACGCCCACCAAACTTTTCTTTATGAATTTTGGTTTGTGCAAGAAGGGACTGTCAGAAAACATAAATGTATAATTAGCCACCTCTTAAGAGTAATAAGTCACTCCTTCAGAGTACAGTGTTGCTGTGCTTTACACCATTGTAGGCAATGCTCTCATTATAAATGTATGCCTTGGATCAGATGTAACTGGCTTGTGTTGAGTTCTTATTTGAGATTTAGTGGACGAGACTCACAGTAAGTACATTGCAGGTCTGGGTGAACGTAAACTAGGAGTGAGATTGAAAGAAACAGTGACTGATTTATTGCTTGTGATGGATAAACTGCTCAGGCGTTTAGTTGAAACTAGTGAAGACACTCGTGGAAACATTGCCTGTTTAATGACCAGTGCTTTTTTGCTCTGCTAATGGGCCAGTGAGTAAGTGGATTTGCACTTGGTTCTTTGGTGCTCATCTTACAGATCTGAAGAACCTCTTTCTAAATATGGATCTGTAGTCTAGTACCTTTACAGCTAAACCACCAACAATCTAGATCCGGCCAATCCTGTATCCACTGTACTGCCAACCCACTGTATGGCAAATAATATGGACAGAACTTTCATATTTACCTTCACTATGATATTTGTTGGAAATCTGAAAACCGACAAGATTTTTCATGAACATTGTAGACAGTGTTTTCGAAGTATTGTCTGTTCCTTGGAGATTAGTTTGAAGAGGCTATACTATTCTTTTATGATCATAATTACTGTATTAAGGAATATAAGTTCTAGTCCCACAGTCTTTTTGAACACAAGTCTTTTGATAAGCCTTTTTGTGAGCCTGCAGACTGTCAACGATCACTCCCATGTACTTCCTGTCTGATGCATTAACCAGAGATCTGATGATGATGATGATGATGATGGATGCTGATCCGAAACCTAAGACCACTTTTAGACCCCATTTCTTTCTCTCGCTGTTTTTCTGTCTCTCTCTCTCTCTCTTACATTTAGCTCTCTCTTTTTCCCTCTGTACTGCATGCATGACCCGGGTGAGTGGTTATATTGATTTCCTGTTAATTAGGACATCCATGATGGATGACTTAGATGGATTGATAGAACTCGCAGTCATGTGATTTAAGACTAGCCAATCCATTCCTGCTGTTACAAGGTCTGCTGCTTTTTCTCTTGCTCGTTTTCACTTCACTCTATCAGGGCAGGAATTTTATAAGTGATTTGATAGTTAGATTGATTTGTGTAGACCTTTAAGACGATTGAGGCTGCGTTCCGGTGATGCGGCGGTAAATTACACTAGCTCACTACAGCCGGGATCCAGGGTTCGAATCCCCAGTGGTGCTACTGGCTGGTTGAGCATCATACACACATGATTGGCTAATTGGGGCAGATGGGTTGGCCAAGGCCAAGTGATGGATGGCCGTCCAGTCCTGGGTGTGTTGCTGCATTGCGCCATGTGATTTTAGGGAAACCGGACAAACCCTATACCTGACCTAAATACTAATAAACCAAGTAGCGAAGTGTCCCCATGCATTCGGCAATCTAGTGCAAATACTAATGTATGAATTTATGATGAGCTTTCTGGTACTGAATTGGGAACAAGTACTAGTTTTGACCTAAAGGGTGAAAACTGACTAATTCCACTAACCACTTTATTATGCTCAGGGTTGTGATGGGTCCAACGCCACCCAGAAACGCTATGCGAAAGATAGGAACATCAAACCGTACAATCAGGGCTCAACACATTCACTTACTTATTATGCACAATCATGCTCTGTCCCAGTCTTTCTTAAATGTGTTGCAAGCACACCAATGTCATGGTTTTATGCAGTTTAATGTTATTTAATCCAAATTATTTTTATATTTCATTCTTTATTTGTATATATACAATGTCTGAACTAAATCTCTTGTTCCCCAATAATAAATAGAGTAAATTTCAGACCTGGCGACCTCCCTCCCAAAAGAAGAGATTAAGCGTGTGAGAAAGACAGAAGGACTGAGGAAAACGAGGGTGGGTGGCATTTTTGGGCATGTCGTGCCCATGCAGGGCGAGCACGGTGCTTTGTTATGTTTGGGTAAAAAGGCATTCTGTGTCTGTGTCTGTCACACCATTGTGTGTGTGTGTGTGTGTGTGTGTGTGTGTGTGTGTGTGTGTGTGTGTGTGTGTGTGTGTGTGTGTGTGATTTCTTTATTCTGTGACCGGAGAAACGAGTCACATTCTTACAGTCAGCGATGGTGAGGAACCACAATACTCTGTCCAATAGTGTAAAAGAGGACGGTAATTAAAAAGATTGAATGAATTACACTGTTATCCACTGTGACTGTTATTTATTCAATCTTAGCACTGAACAACATTTTATTCAGACATGGAAAAAGTATCTGACCAACTTCTTGGTAGCCTGGAAACTTAAGCTTACAGCCTAAGTGGAAAAGGTACATCATTAGATACACATGATCACTTATTTATATCCAGACTGTAATACATGGTGCTGTAAGGTTCTTTTATGGGCGGCTCATTTATATTTTGGAAATCGCTTGTCATTCATGTCTCTTGTCTTTATTAGAGTGTAACTATCAAATCCAAAGTGTGACTATCAAATCAAAACATCTGTTGAATGTAGATCTGAACATAATAGTGAGCATTTTATATGCCTTTATGTTTGTCATTTCTGTTTTTACTAAAATATGTACAGTACAAATTTTTATTTTACAATAATGTCTTTGGGTGACACAGGGACGCGGTGGGTAGCACTGTCGCCTTACAGCAAGAAGATCCTGGGTTTGATTCCCGGGTGAAGGTGAATTGTCGGGTTCTTACTGTGTGGAGTTTGCATGTTCTTTTCATGTGTGTTTGCCCTGTGATGAACTGGCGACCTGTCCAGGGTGTTTCCCACCTTTCGCCCAGAGAATCGTACCCACTACGACTCTGAATAGGATTACATTTACATTTAGGCATTTAGCAGATGCTTTTTCATCCAATAAATGAATAATTCTTTGTAAACACATCTTTAATGCATCAGAATACAATGTATTTAGTCTTTGATCATACAAATCAAATAAATACAAGTAACAACTATAATAGTAATGCAATCAAGCTTGTGGTGTGAGTTACCGGAAACATGTCTTGCATAATGTACATACATACCATCATTCAGCAACAATAGACTTAGTAGTAGTGTTTGCTTCTGGAATGGAAAATGTGTAAAGCAAAACTGTCCTCATTAATTCTGTAAATTAAGCCTAATAAGGGAGGCTTGGGAAAATGTATTTACTGTAGGTATATAAAAAAGTGTATATATAATACCCAAAAGACCCTGGGCACTCCAGACAATACTTAAACATACAAGGACTGGTTATTATTTCTATAATTTCCTAATGCAATAAACAAAGCCACTCTACGTTTTACTGTGCTGCGCTGAGAACTGTAACATACGACGTGCAGATTCTTCTGTATAATTCTACATAATGGTTCTGGTGGGCCTGGAGAGTGAGCCGAGGTTGAAATCATTTCCACAAGGGAGTCGTCTTCCAGCGTTCAGTCAGCGAGCCAGAGGACGGCACTTAATCACTGCTAACCTTGGGAACGTGTGTAGTGCTGTAAACAACCCTGACACCATCCGTCTTCAGTACAAAGCCCACACTGATGCTTCTTTGTGGAAGCAGGGTGTATTGGTTATGAACCATTGGTTCCTTTATATAAAAAGTTATGTGGTCATGTTAAAATCATAACAGAACACACCACTCACAGTCGAGTGGTTACAGTGTGATTCAGAAACTCTTGGTGGACAGCACAGTAAAGCCAGTTGGCTTCCACACTTAATTACATCACTCTAATGTTTATTATGTTGTGGTGCTGTATCTAGGTGGGCCTCATTTCTTTCTCCGTCATTTTTGCTTTCCCTGTCCCTAACAGTGCTTAAAATTCACTGTAATTTTCAACCGTTTCCATGGATCTGCCCCTAGATGACTCGGCCAGCGAAAGGAATCGACAGTGTGCTATTTTAGCTCAGTATGCCTGTTTTTAAAACGGGTTCTAACCATCAGTGTTAGGATCTGTCCTAATGTATTTAGAGCTGTGATCAGATCCATCAGCAAGACTGGCTTCCAAAAAAAGGTTTATGTGCAGGAAGGAGCATCAGAGGACTTAAAATAACCGAGTTGGCACTGACGCTGCACAGGAATCAGATAAACTTATTGAACCCTCCTTAGTGCAAATATAAACCACATGACATGACTTACACAACTCCATCATTGTGATTTAATTCGGTCTTGGGACTGGGATTCATTTTTACAGAGCAGGGCTTGGGTTAGACTCTGGAATATACCCTGTCTATTCTATTTTGTAGAACACAGTGGTGGTGTACATATGGGTCTACACGTTCTGTTCAATGATTAAAGGCTATTAAAGTCTTTGGTAGATTTGAACATTTGTATAGAATAGCACTTTGTACAGTAGTTCTACAATTACTGACTGTAGTCCATCTGTTTCTCTGCATACTTTGTTAGCCCCCTTTCATGCTGTTCTTCAATGGTCAGGACCCCCACAGGACCACCACAGAGCAGGTATTGTTTAGGTGGTGGATCATTCTCAGTACTGCAGTGACACTGACATGGTGGTGGTGTGTTAGTGTGTGTTGTGCTGGTATGAGTGGATCAGATACAGCAGCGCTGCTGGAGTTTTTAAACACCTCACTGTCACTGCTGGACTGAGAATAGTCCACCAACCAAAAATATCCAGTCAACAGCGCCCTGTGTGCAGCGTCCTGTGACCACTGATGAAGGTCTAGAAGATGACCAACTCAAACGGCAGCAATACATGAGCGATCGTCTCTGACTTTACATCTACAAGGTGGGCCAACTAGGTAGGAGTGGACAGTGAGTGGACACGGTATTTAAAAACTGCAGCAGCGCTGCTGTGTCTGATCCACTCATACCAGCACAACACACACTAACACACCACCACCATGTCAGTGTCACTGCAGTGCTGAGAATGATCCACCACCTAAATATTACCTGATCTGTGGTGGTCCTGACCATTGAAGAACAAGGTGAAAGGGGGCCAACAAAGCATGCAGAGAAACAGATGGACTACAGTCAGTAATTGTAGAACTACAAAGTGCTTCTATATGGTAAGTGGAGCTGATAAAATGGACAGTGAGTGTAGAAACAACTCTTTCCTTAGGCGTTTCCACTCAATATGGTTTTCCCCCCAACATTTTTCACCATAGTTCTTCCCTCTAATCACATTAATTGTTCTGCTTTTTCTTTTAGGTGGCAACGAGGAGACGAGGGAGCAGAGAAACCTTCAAGGAGAAGAAATCTTTTTCTCAGGTTTGTGCTTTATATGCATACACATAATCACATTTACCGCATTTAGCAGACACCTACATTGTGTCTACGCATACCAGACATCAATGATCCAAAACGTGAATATACAAAGGTCACAGTCAAGACGATATTAAATGTTACTAATAGTACGCATGTAGAATACAGCCAATATGGAACGGCAGAAAGACCTCGGTGTCTCTGATAAGGGTCGAATTGTTATAGTCAGAGTGTCTTGGAAAGAGAAAGGGTTGCTTACAGGCAGTCGTGGTTCGAGATGGGACAAAACATGAACTGCTGACAGTGTTCCTGACAAGACTCAGTGATGCCAGAGGATAACAAAGGCTATTGAATTTGATACAGACCGGCTGCTGGCTCCTGCAGCTACAAATGGTGATACTGTAGCCGTTCTAACCAATTCCTCTTTTAGTTAATGTGTGTGGGGAGGTGTGACCTGGGAAGTGAGGCTATAGGCAAATATATTTATTAAAATTCTTCATGATGGTTAGACCTAGTGGGTAGAGCTTTGGGCTATTATTCAGAAGCCTGTTGTTTCAAATACAGGTTCTGCAGCCACTGTTGAACCCTTGAGTAAGGCCCCCTCCGACACGTGTGCAGTAGCCGATCACATCTTTTCACCTGCACGAGGCGAGTTCATATGTGGATCAGCTTTGTGTACGGAGAGTCACACCCTGATCCCATTATCCCTCGTGTCTGTGCAGACACCACCAATAAGCCAGCAGAGGTCGTAATTGCATCAGTTATAAGGAACCAATTCTGGCACCCTCCCTGCGAACGAGCCAATCATTGTTTGTGTAGATTCGTTTTACCACTGCACCACCTAAGTGCCGAAGTGTAACTTATTTGACACATGCACCAACACATCTGAATGTTTCTTTGCTACAGGAGGACAGTGCAGACCTGCGCTGTCAGCTTCAGTTTTCCAAAGAGGAATCTGCCCTGATGCGCAAGAAGATGGCTAAACTCGGGCGGGAGAAGGATGAACTCGAGCAGGAGCTGCAGAAATACAAGTCAGTCTACGGAGACGTAGATAGCCCCCTACCGCTGGCCGAGACGCCGGGAGGAGGGCCGCACAGCACGCGAGAGGCCGAGCTCCGCTTACGCCTCAAGCTGGTAGAGGAGGAGGCCAACATACTGGGCCGCAAGATCGTGGAGCTGGAGGTGGAGAACCGAGGCCTGCGTGCCGAGAACGACGACCTGCGCAGCCAGTACGAGCGCGACTGCTTCGGCCGCGAGCCCTTCTCCAGCGTCCCCACGTCTCCGTTCGGCGCGGACGCCCCCGAGTCGGCCAACGAGCTGCGACGTCACCTGCAGTTCGTGGAGGAGGAGGCCGAGCTGCTTCGGCGCTCCATCTCCGAGATTGAGGATCGCAACAAGCAGCTTACTACCGAGCTCAACCGCTTCAAGTTCGGGTCAGGGCCTGGGGATGGTGAACCCGAGGGGGCGGAGGGAGGAGCTTCGGTCGTGCTAAAACCTGAAAACAACAAGGCGAGCCTGGCATTGGGTGGCATGGCATGTCTACAGGAGGAGTTAAAAACTGCCCAGGTGCAGATCAACGAGTTGAGTGACAAGGTGATGAAGCTGCAGTATGAGAATCGTGTTCTGATTTCCAACATGCAGCGCTGCGACCTGGCTGCCCACTTGCGATCCGTAAGCCCGCGGGATAGCGACGCGGACAGCGACGCTGGCCGCAGGGATGCCGAGGAGGACGAAGCAGGGCGGCTTTTGCTGCTCCACCCGAAGCGCGAAGGGCCAGTGGGTGGCGAGAGTGACTCTGAGGACTTGTTCGAACGGACAGCCACGTCGGGTTTCGGGAGCGGGGGTAAAACGTCAGACGTAGCCGATATCGGAGGGGCAGAGCTCGCGAAGAGGAGGCGTGAGGAACGTGAGATGCTCCTGGGTATTAAACGTGAGGCAGAGCGCCTGAGGAAGATGGTGGACAGGCTCATCACGGACACGAACAGTCTGGTCTGTGAGGGTCGCCTGGTCGTTACCGGAGCCAGCTCCGTCGCGGAAGGATCCGAGTTCTCATCGGAACGCAAACCTGACTCTCAGGTGCTAGATTCCATCACTGACCACATGAGGACGTTCAGGACAGATCTCTACACCTTTATGGAGAAGGTTGATCACTTGGGCGAAGGCCTGAGGGACCGCAGCGATGACCTCTCGCCCATGCCCAATCTCACGGAGTCGAGCAGCTTCCTCTCGACGGTTACGTCTATGTCCCGTGACTCGCCTATTGGAACCCTGGGAAGGGATCTGGCAGCTGACTTTCAGGTAGGTCATTTATGTGTTTTTATTTCAAGCCTTGCCAAGTGGTCACCTCCTACATTTAGACCTTGTACCTCCTCTTTTGTGCTTCTTCTTTATTTCTAATCACTAGTGAGCCTAACTGATTAGATCTTTGTTTATCAACCAAAACTAGTTACCTACCTGGAATTTCTCACCTTGGGTGCCTCACAGATTGAATGTAAAATTACTGACAAGGGATAATGGAGAGCAGTGCGTAACTAGGTATTAGGTACTGCCCCTTCTTGGCCAGGGTAGGGGTCTACAGCAGTGGAGGAGACTAGGTATTAGGTACAGCCCCTTCTTGGCCAGGGTAGGGGCCCACAGCAGTGGAGGAGACTAGGTATTAGGTACGGCCCCTTCTTGGCCAGGGTAGGGGTCTACAGCAGTGGAGGAGACTAGGTATTAGGTATGGCCCCTTCTTGGCCAGTGGAGGAGACATGAAACCAGGGTAATTGTATATGACTAGATTGGGAGAATGTGCATAAAACATTATAAAGACATACTGTATGTGGTCTAACTATGCTGCTTTTAAGGTGGACCTACATTAGGACTCTCTACCACTTCTCTTCATTAGTGAGCCTAACTGGTTTCATCCTGTAAACATACCAGTCAAAGGGCGCCTCACAGATTGAAGGTAAAATCACTGACGGGGGATAATGTAGAGCAGTGTGTAACTAGGTATTAGGTACGGCCCCTTCATGGCCAGTGGAGGAGACATAAAACCATGGTATTTGGATATTACTAGATTGGGAGAATGTGCATAAAACAGTATGAAGACGTATGTGGTCTAACTCTGCTGCTTTTAAGGTGGACCTACATTAAGACTCTCTAGCTCTTCTCTTCATTAGTGAGCCTAACTGGTTAGATCTTTGTTTATAAACCAAAACTAGTTACCTACCTGGAATTTCTCACCTTGGTGGACTAAAAATGATATAACAAATACACTAATGTTCAGTAATACAGAATTTCAGTCAGTAAACAGGCCAGTCATTGGGCGCCTCATACAGATTCAGGGAAAAATCACTGTTGCAGTTCTGTTGCAGATCAGATTAAATACCAGTTGCAAACATATTGATGGGCTCCTCTAGTTACGATCTGTCTACTTGTTGTAATTAAAGCCCGCACTGAGATGAGTCTTGCTAGTTATTTGTTATCCAAACCCATATAAGTATATGACATGTCTACCAAACGCCCACGTGAATCTCCTGTTGGTGGTGAAAAGAACAAGAACAGTTAAGAGTATCTCACTTTCGGTAGCTTCATTAGCCTGAGTGAATGTGTTGCGTAAATACGAAGACAGTTATTGGTGAGTACAGTACCAACCTAACACACAGGATCATGTGTGCTATTGTAAACTGTCATTATTATTCACATAGCTGTATTATATGTTTTATGTTAAAATATTGGGAAATTTGATAAGTTACTGATCACCGTTCCAATACTTATAGGCTAGGTTTAGGTTAGGGTACCATAGTACTGATATGTTTAGCTTGCGATGGTGTTATCGGAACAAGTGGAGAAGCACCTGTATAAAGCATGCTTGTGCATGGGAATCACTTATAGCCCGAAAGCCAACAATGCATTTACATCGCTTCTTTATGCTTAAATCATAAAAGCATTTCAGCTTTGAGTGTATTTTACTACACTCATCAAAACATTTCCAGTCATCTTAGCGTGTTAAAATGATATGGTGGGTATATCTAAATATTTGTCAGAATGACACATTTATTGGCATCATTTTAAAAGTCCCTATTTCTGTATGTTTAAAAAATGGATATTTATAGGCCATTAAGTCTACACATAGTCCCATATAAACAGCACCACTCAGCCTGCCCTGCACACCTTCCAAACCATCATCCACATCTGCATTCACAGCTGCATCGATCCATTTCTGCTCCCGCAGTCACATGGCTGCTTGCTGAGCACACATGTCAAGGGGGAGTGAGTTAGGTACGGCCCTTTTCGGCCAGGGTAGAGGTCTGCAGCGGTGGAGGAGAGATATAACCAGGGTAATTGGTTATGACTACATTGGAAGAATAAAAAAATATGTGGTCTAACTATGCTGCCTTTAAGGTGGACCTGTAATGTCCTTGACTTATGTGGACATTCTTTATCACTTACATTTACATTTACATTTACATAATGACACGTTGCATGCAATGAAGACTAGTCATTCAATTATACACTGTTGAGTCACATTATAACCACTTTTGATGACTGCAAGACTTCCAAATATTACCCTGGCCCCCAATTCCCAAGATTTGAACCCAATTGAGCATCTGTTGGACCATCATGATGGTCGTATTCGCTCTATGGATCCTCCCCCACATACCCTCCAGCAGCTGTGGGATGCACTGCAGTCAGCATGGCCCCAGATACCTGTGACGACCTACCAGGACCTTATTGAGTCACACCCAGCCCGTCTAGCTGCTGTCCGTGCTGCATAGGCGATTACTCTGGATATTAGCTGGTGGTCATAATTATGTGACTCAACAGTGTATGATACATTAATTACATATGATTACTCTTCATAATTCTGTAACATGTTCAATATAAGTGTTTAGGACCTGAATGTTTCTCAAGGCTATACACAGTCGAGTTACATTATTATGACCACTTTCGAAGGCTGCAAAACTTCCAAGTACTACCCTGGCCCCCTAATTCCCAAGACTTGAACCCAATTTAGCATCTGTGGGACCACCACGATGGTCGTATTCACTCTATGGATCCTCCCCCACATACCCTCCAGCAGCTGTGGGATGCACTGCAGTCAGCATGGTTCCAGATACCTGTGACAACCTACCAGGACCTTATTGAGTCACGCCCAGCCCGTCTAGATGCTGTCTGTGCTGCACACGGTGGTTACTCTGACAGTGTATGATACATTAATCATGTATGATTACTCTTCATAATTCTGTAAAATGTTCAGTATAAGCGTTTAGGACCTAAATGTTTTTCAAGGCTCTTTAAATTAGTTTTTATTCAATCTTAGGTTTCTTGGCTAAGACCTGCACCTCACCTGCATGCTGCTTTAAGTACAGTATTATTAAAATGCTTAGCTCAGTGCTCACTGCTCAGTTTTGGTTGTTGGTTTTTAGATTCACGTATCCCTCATTGCATGCGCTTCATAACAAGTGTTTTGCGTTCTTTTTCCCCCGGCCCCTTCTCTCTTCCTATGACTCTGTTTAATTCTTTCTATCCATCTTTCTTTCTGCTTCTTTTTTCCATCAGATGTTTCAGCCCATAATTCTGTTCATTCTCATTCTCGTCCTGTTCTCATCTCTGTCCTACAGCGTTATCTTTAAATTGGTTTTCCTGTTTGCGCTGTTTTTCGTCTTGTAGGCTCGTGCTGCCTGTTTCCGTCTCGATTTTGTTTTCATCATCTTTTATTTTATCGTGCTTGTCAGCCATTTGTCATTCTTCCACATTATGGAAGTGCTGTTTCTTTTTATTGTTATTAATTTTGCGTGTTGTTATCGTGCGTTGTTTCTGTTTTGTCATTCACCGACACCGACTTCATACATTTCCTTCCCGTCGTTACCTTTCCCTCCACCCCTCCCGCCACTCTGTCTCACTCCAACCCTGTCCGTCCCCTCCTGTCCTCCTCCCTTTCCTCCCTCCCTCCCTCACTCACAGTCCGGTCGGAGGCAGGAGCTGGAGTGGTCCCTAGGCCGGAGAACTAGCTCGGAGGCCCCTGCGCTCTGTAGATACGCCAGGCCACACAGTGTCAGAGCCGAGGTCAGTGCCTCGTCTGTCTTACAGTGCTCATAATAGGAATTCATGTTAAGTTCATAAAGTTTATTAGTTCTGTACAGCTTTGAAGAGAAAACTTGGCTTTTGTTAGCAAGAGGAAGTAGTGTAATGTGAATTTGCTTTACGACATTGTTAAGTGGAGGGGTCAGCACCACTGAAAGCCAAGTGTAATTAATGTTTGACATTATTTACATTAAACACCACCTTTTTACCTCTAAATACTTAACAGAGAAAAAAATATCTATGTTAGGGTCCTGACTTCTGACTGAAATAGTCTATAGAGGATTTTCTTATAAAGTGCTTACCTGAATGAATACACAAATACCTAAACATGCATTTAAATGCAAAAATGAAGAGAGGTGCAGAATACCCAGGAGAGAGGGGGTGACTGGGACAATATTAGCAATGTCATTGGGTCAACATTATTACAAATTTACTGGCCTACTGAAACAGAACGGCCTTTTCCCCTTCCAAGCTAAGAGTAATTGTGATTTATTTAATACACACTGTCAGTTTAGTTATGACTGTGCCCTAACTGGTTGCAACTGTAAGAATAGTTAATACTTATCTTAATGCATTGTTGCTTCCAGCCATATGGTTTACATAAAAGTCCACTTTCTATGATAATTATAATATAATAATAATAATTTCTGTCCATTTTTTGTACATATGTACACAGTAACCACAGTACACTGTGCACATATGTACCTATATAAGTCTTATGATGGTTAAGTCAAAGGTCCAAGTATATTTAGCTAATAAGTTAACATAATTGCAGTAAATAGTTGCAGATTAGTAAGACTGGCTTATATAAAATCACACACCATCGCCCATACCATGTTTTTTTTTTAATTGTTTGTAAAGGTTATGCCACTTACAGCCACTGCTTTTAATTTAAAATTGCTTTAATTTCTCGTCGCTAATGTGCCATTCATGTGCCATTCACCACAGGCTTTTTCGGTTAGCAGGTTAGCATGTAAAGCACATTCCTGTTTTACCTCATAAAATGTTTGACCTTAACAATTAGCATGAGTGCAAAAAAATGGGTGTTAAATCACATACTTTTGGCCATATGTTTAGATGTTTTAATCACATCAGTTGGTAAAAGGTGTATAATATTAATTATATCAGATAAATTATATGTGTATAACTTGGTAGCAGCAGTGGCCTGATTTTACAAATGCTCTTTAGACTAAATAGAGTGGTTTGGAATAGAATGTACAAGAAACTCATGGTCAGGTGTCCACATACTTCTGGTCATGTAGTGTAATGTAATTACAATTTACTTACTAAACAGGTCACATAACCTTAAACACAAAGCTACATTTAGAGACTATACTATACTATACTATACAATACTATACTATACTCAGGGCTCTCAAGTCTCACGCATTGAGCGTGAGACACATGCATTTCAACTATCTCACACGCCACACATGGCATTTCTCACTCTGAGAAATGATTAACTTCGCCACACAGAAATTACTATAACCTACACACGAGTCAAAGGCAGACTACTCTGCGCTCATACAGCTGTCTTGAATCAGAAAATAGAATTTCTCAGCCAATCAGAAAATAGAATTTCTTGTTGCTGGGTGAGGTCTGAAATAGGTTTCAGCAGTGGACCTAACCTATGCTCTGTGCTGGAGGTGGAAGAGAACCTAACCTATGTATTAGGAACATTGTTCAAAGGAATATAATATATAAACAGGCTGCAGTATTCTTTAGGAATAACTTACAGTATATTATGATATAGATTGGAAAATAACATGGCTTTTACCAAATAATTTTTTAATCACAAATAAGGTAATGGAAGTAACTCTAAGGATTCTGCATAGATGTTACCCTATCAATAAAACTATTGCTAAATTTAAAAAAGATATAAATACTGAATGTTCATTTTGTCACAAATATGAAGAATCCCTTACTCACTTATTTTGGGATTGTTCATTTTGCTAAATTTTTTGGACTGATTTAAATAATTTTATTAATAGAAAAATTAGCTATAACTTTAAATTGAAAACTGAATTTATTCTGTTTGGAATAACTAAAAGTGACATATTGAATTCAGATGAGACTTATATTGTCAACCTTCTCTTAATATTATCCAAATATCACATTAATTGTTGTAAATTTATGAATAATAGACCAAACTTCAACACTTTTAAGGCATTCTTTATATCGTACATTATTTCGTTAAAACTCTGTGAAAATGTGAAGGCAAGACGTACTTTACACTGTTAGAAAACTTCTCTATCCCTTAAGGTCATTTTAGAAAATCATTAAATGGTATTATCTATAAATTCCTGCTTTAGCTAAATTTATTGATAGTTAATCTTATTTCTATTTCTATAACCTCGAGCAATTTTTAGTTAATAATTGTCTAATTTTCATTGTGGATGTTACATCTTGGCTGTGATTGATTGATTTTTTTTGTAATGTATTTGTTGTGCAATAAAGTTCATTATAAAAAAAAAAAAGGTGGAAGAGAACCGTCAGGATCATCAGGATCATCTTGTTATGGGTTATTTATTAAACAAACTTAAACAATAAGAAATTTAAACACAAAATGATAAACAAAACCATGCTAAATTCTTCATGCTAATATGTACTACTGGTATGAGATATTGAGGTAAAATGTTCTTCAAAACATTTGAGAATGTAGTAGAGGCTATGAAACACGCTATATGCATGATAAAAAAATAAAAAGAGACACATTCATACAGCTAAATAAATACAAATAGACACTCATACAACTTTCATGCTTGCTGGCTTGCTTGTTTTGCTGCATGTTACAGTGTGCATCATACATACTAATTTAAAAAATACAGATCAGGGATTAATGTTTATCTAAAAAATTAAAATGTATAGATTCTTCCACAGTGTTTTAAAACGCAGCTACAGGGGCTGACTGGCATATCGAATTTGCTCTGTGGCATTTCTGCTAGTGTGTCTGACACCGAGGATGCTGATGCAGTCAAGGACACTGAATTGTAAAAACAGTTTTAAATTGTCCGGGCATCATCATCTGATGGAAAACAACAGTAGTGATATTCTCAAACCTGTTCTGAGAGTCTGTTCTGCTTTGTGATGGCATTCAGCTCAGGGAGTCGAGCCTGCCTGAGGTGGACACCCCTGCCAGGGAGGCACAGTTCTGTCTGGACCTCGAGAGGAGAATGAAAGCTGAACAGGAGGAGAGAGAAACTTTACAAACATCCGTCACTCAGGTAGGAGCAACTGCATGAGTCTTTGAGTTTTAACTAACCCTTTTGCACATCTGTTTCAAACAGCTGGTTTGATTTGGGGCTGAGAAGTTGCTTTATCTGCATACACTGTATTTGGTAAGTAAAGGGTGGATGCTCCTGGTCCTAGAGGGTCAGCCAGATGTCCCAAAGTATCACATAAAACTGGGTCAGCAGGTGGGACAGACCATGAGAGCACCAGACTTCCCAGAGTCCCAGTACTGGAGCTACACACAAATAAATACATTAGCCATTTTCTAAAAGATTAATCTGATTTTATTCTTTGAAGGGCGTCTGCTCACTTTCTGTACATATTTATCAAAGTATTTTTTTTAATAAATACTAGATTTTGTCGTCTGGCTAATTTTAGTAACATGGTTAATGCATTTAAGGCTTTTTACTTTGCACAAACAAATTAAATGTCACTGATCTGCCTCTGTAGCTTTAATTAAGACACTCCGGGTTTTTAGTAGCGTGTTAAAGTTGTTATGAAAAGATCTTTTGCTTCAGCTCACACTGTAGGAAGAAGCTGTTAGGATTTCTTTTGTAAAGTACTCTTCTGTGCCAGGTGGAATGGTAATGAATTGGTCCTGTCAGATACTATAAAAGGCTGCCCTACATAGACGAGATAAAGAACCCCAAATGTTTTATCTCTTTTAACAGTGTACAAGAATGCAGCAGGATAAATCACAGTTAAATACCCTAAAGTATTCGGATGCTGAATGTTTCTGTAGTTCTGTAGTATGATGTTCCTTTTATATCACATGTTCCAGAAAATACTGTCACTGAGGAACGTCAAGTTGTAATAAACACACATTACAGGGCTACAAACTCTAGAGATTTTACAGTAGCAAGTGGCATGTTTTTTTTAAGATAAACTAACCTGGTAGAAAACAGCACTGGCACAGGAAGATCAAACCATGATTTCTGAAGCTACATATCAAAATTACTTCCCGCAACTAACAATATTTAGGACTTGTGGTCTTCTGGCAGTAATTAATCTGTCGTTGCTGGCCACGGAGATCTAAGACTATTCCGCATCCCTTCTAAAACACATAGTTGCCAGCCTCACCTTTTATATTCTTGTGATTGAGTCTCAGAGAGAACTGCAGTGCGTTCGGAGAGACATGCTAAGCTCTCCAGATCATCCACTGCTAGTGCAGGTGTTCCAACAGCAGAGGACTCGGTTGTACTGCGCCAATTAATTTTTGACCTTTTTCCTTTCATATAAACACAGCAGGACCTCAGTGATGGTGGGCTAGCACATCAGACCCTGCTTTTTTATTAATGGTTATCTCAGTGTATATTATTATGTTTTACAAAATGTGTTGTTTATATGAAATTATTGTACTCATACACATCCTCTTTTCATCTGTGCCCCTGGCTTTCTTTCTCTCTTTTGTCTTTAATTAGGAAGAGGATACGAGGCGCTTGGAGGCACGACGGGGTCTGGAGTTGCAGGGTTTGCAGTCACACGACCCCGCATGGCCACAGGAGAGAGCTTTGCTGCATCAGGAGGTTCGTCTGTTCCATCAAAACGCCATCATCGTCTACATGAAGCTGCGCTGGATACTGATGAACTGGAGGCTCAGACGCAGAACCGATGCAGCAGAGGAGAGAGCTGAGGTTAGATTTAATGAAAAAGTGACTCAACTGTGTATATGTGTACACAAAAAATAATGTATAATAAATAATGTATACAAACTATTACATTGCACAGTAGATGAAAACTTATATAAAGGCACAGTGATAAACTCGATTACAGTATAAATTAACCTTATAATTTGTATTAGGCCCAAGACTTCTGTAAAAAAATGACTGGAGGCGATAAAACCCAGATCCTTCTGTGCCTCTTCTCCATAAACAAACTTTAATTTCTCAAAAGCTTATGAGCAAATACAAATCAATCAATAATATTTGCAGTTGTTCAGATTAAACATTGCGTAACTAAACTGAACTGAGCTTTTAAAGCAAAGTGATTCATATAACGGCTGCAATAAACCAGAAACCACCAATCACACCAATTACATTATGTAATACTTCTAAATTGGGTGGCAATGTGGCCTCACAGTAGGAAGGGGCCGGCCAAGGTTTGATCCCTTGGTCGAATGGTCGAATTCTGTGTGGAGTGTGTGGATGTTCTCTCAGTGTGTGTGTGAGTTTTAGTAGCTTCCAGTTGGAGCTACAAAAATTGCCCCATATGCGAGTGAGTGGGTCTGCCCTGTGATGGCCTGGCGACCTCTCTGGGGTGTTTCCTTCCGTTCGTCCAATAAATCAGACCGGCACCGACCCTGACCAATTAAATTACATTTAAGTATAACAATATGTTTGGATTAATTCTGCTTGTTTAGTACGAGCGGTTGGAGAGCGTTCCAGAGGCAGGGGCGGTCGTGGAGCAGGCTGAAGGAGACACGGTGCAGGAGGATAAAGTGGGACCCCAGTCCACGTGGAGAGACATCGCAGATCCTGGTCCACTATTACAGTCTCCGGAAAGATTCCACTTTCAGAAACAGGTACCATACCTTAACCAACATTAACTCTTTATTAGCAAAAGTACTGGAAACATCATCCCCAGTATGCTGGTGGTAGCATCATGTTTTTATTATGTCTTTAACCAGCAGGGACTGGTAGTCTAGGCAGAACTGACTGGAAAATAATAGTAAATAGTACAAAAATATCAAGAAAAAAACCCAGCTTGCTTGACGGAGTGAATACTCACAGTTTGAATTTGTTTTCTTTTTTTTTTATTTCCTTAACATCCCCTCTTGCTCTATAACCTCTTTTATTCAGGTAGGCGACAGTAGGCGGGTCCTTCATGCCCTGCGCTCTCTATTGGACGAGCTGAGGGCGGAGCTAAGAGAGGAGGCGCAGAGATGCTGTCAGTTGCAGCAGACGCTGGCCAATGAGAGGGCAGCATTCGAGATACAGCGTGCTGAAATGAGGAGCCGCATAGCACAGGTACTGCCATGCACACACACATCAATAATAACTGCCCTTAGAACAACATTAGAATGAGATTTTAAATAAATGGGTGGTGCAGTGGGTAGTTGTGTTACCGCACAGCAAAAAGGAGCTGGGTTCGATTCCCAGGCTGGATGGTCAGTTCCGGTTTTCTCTCACAAGTACAAAAACATGCAATCAGGCCGATTGAAACTACTAAATATTGCCCTAAGTGTGTGTGTGTGTGTGTGTGTGTGTGTGTATCTGCATGTGTGTGTGTGTTTTCGATGGACTGGCAACCGGTCTGTCGTGTTTCCTACCTTTTTCCTAATGAATCTGACCCAATGTGACCCTGATCAGGATAAAATAGTGATACTACAGACAAAGATTGAATGTAAATGTGTTTTTTGTCATTGACATAGATCTTAGCGTGCTGTTTGGTATCTTACGTTCAACTAAAAGCTTAAAGCATTAAACAGGCAAAATATCTATAATGGGGATAGAACTTGTGTATGTGTGTATGTGTTTGGTAGCTGGAGGAGTCACCAGGAGCAGCGTCAGTAGGAGGAACGGATTCTTTGCACCTGCAGCAGGAACAGGAGCGAGAGCGGGAGGAACAGCGGAGGCTTTTAGCCGATAGCCACAGCGTAGCTCTGGAGCTGCGCTGGAAGCTCAGACTCGGCGAGCGGCGGTGGAGCAGAGAGAAGAACGAACTTCTGGAAAGCTTCGAGAGGGAGCGGCAGGAACGCGAGCGCACCGTGCAAGACCTACACCGAAAGATCGAGCAGGTCAGAGCAGGGTTTCTCAAACCCACCCAAGGGTCGCAGAGAATAATAATAATTAATAAATAAACTAATTAACAGGCACATGAAAAAGAAATGAGTGTACATGAACGCCCCCTTGTGGACGCTTTAGGTTACATTTTGTAAACCACAGTGGGACCAGAATGCCACCATTGGGACTGAGGTCAAACTCTAAAAGTGTTTCATTACATTTGAAAATTAGAAATGTTTACAGGTTTTATTTAAGGGTGCTATGCAGCAACATGGGACATGGGTTTCAGAGATTTGGGCTTGACCCTTGTTTGTAATCACTGTGTCTAAAGATTTTGCATGCTGGTTTCATCTAGGGTTTTTTGTCACCTCTAAAAACATGCAGTAGATGTATTGGCTATTCCAAATTGCCAATGTCAGTCAGAGCCAAAATTCTAATCTGTGATTTGTTAATTCTCCTGAACCTCTTGGCATAAAATTTGCAACCCCAGTGAAAAAATGATTCAGAAATTACTTCAATGAACTAGAAAAATAAAAATTGCTGTTACAGATCCATTTCAAGGCTGCTAGTGAGTGTGTGTGTGTGTGCAAGCAAGCATGCAAGAAATATCAAAATCTGACAATCCTTCCAGCCTGGTTTTCTCTTCCCCTCATTTCTGCTCTACTGTGCCCCCTTTTCATCTGTAGATGCAGCGGGAGTTTTCATTCCATCACGCCGAGGAGGGTTTACTGTCAGAAAAGGGCACTCCGCATGTCTTTTCTCCTCAGGACAGCCCATGCAAAGTTCCCAGATCCCCACATTTGCCCCGCACAGCTCCGGGTGCGGTGTCTCGTTCCCACTCGGACTCGGAAACCACACTGGAGGAGAGGTAAGCACAGACATTACCGCACCGTCCTGATCAATGATACAGACGGAATCTGGAATTCTGGAACATTCCAGTCCAGTGATGTTAAACCATGTATTGGATATACAGTGGTACTTTGAAACTTAATGTCAGTTGGTTCTGGTAGTGCAGTTGATTTTCAAGGTATTTGAAAGGATTTATGGGAAACCTGTAAATGTGTTCCATGGTCCCATGAAACTGCTTATATTTTAGGCTCATGTAAAGATAAATTACACTGATAATAACAAGCATAATATAAAAACACTGAAATACAATTAAAGACAGTTTAAAATCAATAAAAAAAATACAGTAATAAGTAAGAGAGGTTTAGTGTTTCTATGTCATTTTAATACATTAAGTCACCTTAAGCGTTTTAAAATGTATTTTTTAATATAATTTTAAACACTATCATCAGAAAGCTGATTCTCACCATTTCTCAGCATCCTAAGCTGTAACACGTTTAAAAGTGAAACAGGAGGAAAATCCAGCTAAACACAGATACGTGTAGAGCTTTTAGAGTGAATTTGTCTCATATTCGCACTTTGATGACGTTTTACCTCACCGCTCAAGCCGAGCGCTAAACAAAGCGACTATTTATTGTTAATTTGAAATTAAATAAATACATTTAAAAACTGAACATGTTGAGTTTAAAGTAAATGTTGAGTTTAAGGCTACAAATTTTCTGACAAAAGGCATTGAGTTTCAAAGATTTAGAGTTTATGGGACGTTGACTTACAAGGTACCACTGTATTCCATCTGAAATCGGTTTGTTTTATGGCTAAACCAAAACACGTTTTTTTGACTCTGTGAAAAGGGTGCGGCCCAGTGAGAACCTCTTTCTGGATGCTCTATCTCTGGATCCACCAAACGAGGCAGAGATGCCGTCTTCATCGAAGCTGGAGAGGGAGAAAAGGTTTCCCTGCCTCAAAGAAGTAAGACATAGCTGACGCAGGATCTTGTTGAATACCATAGGTGGCATAGGTGATGAATACCCTTGTTCTTTAATGAAATTAAAGAAGGACAGAAGGACTTTGGTTTCCTTTTGGTAATATTATGTTTTGTTTATTGATCTGATCCACAAAGTTGAATCAGTTCATCTGGAACTGATTCAACTGACTGGAATCCAGATGAACTGATTCAACTTTGTGGATTTGTGTACCTGGATTATTGAGCATGCATCAACAGATTTATTGATCTGAAATTCAGTATGAGTATCATTTTCACTGCAGTTTAAATATTTAAGTTTATATTTGTCTTATTTGTATTTAACAGGCACTAAACGAGATCTCAGAAAGAGAAGATCCTGCACTGTATGAGGAAGAGCTGACCGGTGGCAGTCTCCTCAGGTATATTTTATTTTATATTCCTTGTAACAGTGGTAAACTAGTGGGTAGAGCTTTGGGGTATCAGTCTGAAGATTTTCGGTTCAAATCCAGGAATTGCTATGCAGCTATAGGGCCCTTGAGCAAGGCCCTTAACCCTGTCTGCTCCAGGGACACCATATGCCCTGTATAGTCAGGCGCCTAGTCAATGATTGGCTAGTCCGATGGGTGGGAGTGCTGTAGAAGCTGACTGATTGATGCCGCCTGCACATAGATGGGGAATCATGGAGATCAGTGTGTGACTCTCCATTCGCAATATGGATCTCCATATGAACCCACCTTGTCCATGTAAAAAGAAGCGGTCGGCTACTGCACAAATGTCGGAGGGGCCATGTGTTGCCTACGTAGATGTAACAGGTAACAGTAGAGGTAGCAAAATGCAATCAGGTAATTGGATATGACTAGTTTGGGACGAAAATTGCAACAACATTGTAATAACATGAATAAAATTTCTCTCACAGGGCAAAGTCTGTATGCTCCATGAGTGACTTCCAGCGTTTGATGGACAGCTCCCCATTCCTCCCGGACAAGAGCAGGTCAGGTGAGCTCGGACAGGATGATCTGACCCCACCGCTCTCTCCCGACGACCTCAAATACATCGAGGAGTTCAACAACAAGGACTGGGACCTCTCAAACCCTGCACTGCCCTCCTGCCCCATCCCAGGACCTATGCTTCCCCCACAGGTCGTCGGGGCATGGATGGAGCGGGCAGATGCCCACAGACCTGCTCCTTCACAGAATGCATTCCAGCCAGCCTCATGGTACCTCACCACTAGTGCCACTTTAACCACCAACACCACGAGCAGCATGGATCAGAGCCAGCAGCTTGCAGCAAGGGGAACCCCAGTGCCTGAGCACTTCGGAGTTCGTGTCCTGCACAGCCCCACCCGAGCCGACAGGTTAAACCCGCTCTTGAAGGAAGGGGAGGACGTTTTCGGAGGGAGGTGGGCTTGCGACTTAAGACATTTGGAAGGAAGTGAACATGCGGCTCTGTGCACGACCATGGGTTACCCATCATCCTTAGAGCTGGAACTGTCCAAGAATCTCAGTGATGACATGAAGGAAGTAGCGTTTTCTGTCTGTAATGCCATCCGTTCAAGCACAGCCACGGGAAGCAGCCCTGCCGAGCGGCAAACGCGCGATATCGCCTGCCAGACCAACTGCTTAACGACTCGTGGCACTCAGACCATAAGCGTGGCACTGCAGACGATCGCCAGCAGCCCACGGCGCAGCATCACTCCCGTCTCGTCGCCCTCCCGCAGGAAGGCGCAATACTCGCCCGCCACACAGGCCAAGTTCGAGCGATCGTGTTGCTCCCCAAAATACGGCTCGCCTAAGCTCCAGCGCAAGTCGTTGACCACCCCGAGTGCACCAGGAAAATCCGAACCGCCCGCAACCTCATCGAGAGCCACAACACCAACGTATCAGCCCCAGAAAGGGAACAGCGAATCAGCCTGGGCGAGATCCACCACCACCAGGGACAGCCCCGTCCACGCCACCATTAACGATGGCCTCTCCAGCCTCTTCAACATCATCGATCACACGCCAGTTTACGACCCAGCTCAGAAGTTCAACAAGTCACCCAGCCGTTCCCGGGCCATCGAAAGATCATCCGCAGACGCCAAAGTAGCCAACCACGGAGCGCCGCAGGAGTCAGCGTGGCCGTCCAGGGGACGTTCTCCGAGTCCCATTCATCTCATAGTGGAGATACAGGGTGAGAAGAACCCAGAGACGATCAGCATCAGGCAGGACCTGTCGGCTCCACCCGGATACACGATAGCTGAGAATGCAGCTCGGATATTGAACAAGAAACTCCTGGAGCAGGGCTTTAGAGACGAGAAGAAACAAGGTTCAGCCGAGACACTTCAGACCAGAATGGGAGAAGAGGACAAACCTGGATGTATTGAGGTAAAACCAGAGCGTTCTAATGACTATATTATATATTGACTCTCACTTGTTAGGTCATGTGCTTACCCTAATATTTCAGTTTAGGAATCTTCACAGCTCTGTAAGTGGAATGTCACTGATCTATAGCAAGCGTCTTTTTTCTTTTGCGTCTTTGATCGCATAATTCAGATGCCGCTGATTAATGATATTCATTAATCAAAACTGCATGCCACTGTGCACGCATGGGACAGTGGTGCCCTGCTTTTTTCTGCTGCAGACTAATATTATTCTGCCTGCAATTTATACATATCAAATTGTATTAATTCTATTCTACATACTATTGGAGTCAGCTGTTGAAGTCCATTTTGGGTATAAACATACTGAGTGAATCATCATATGGGCCAATTTTAGACGTATTGGCATACAGTTTGGTATGTTTTATGGATAATTTATTTTAGAAGGTCACAGACAAAGAAAACAAACATAAGACATAAGTTTTAGGGGTTTTGTTTTTGTTTATTTACATTTAAAATGTGAAAAGTTTGATTGTGGGTACTCACGAGGTATAGCCGTGTACCACAGCAGAGATTTGAGCTCTTGAGTTAAACCCGACTGGGCATCCAACAGGCATGGTGCAGTTGTGGAGGATGTTACAGTTAGGGAATTGGGCATGACTAGATTGTGAGCCGACGGAACATGGATGGGTGACATTGCCCACAGTCAAGAGAGCTTGTCATTGCCGTCTGTCTAAAGGCTGCTGCTTTTTTTTTTTTGTATTTTCCCCAATTTTCCTCCCAGTCTAGTTGTTTCCAATTACCTGATTCAATTACGCGTCCCCCTCTACTGATGTTGACCTCCACTCTGACTGAGGAGAGCCGTGACTAATACACGCCCCCTCTGACACGTGTACAGTAGCCGACTGCACCTGCACAAGGTGAGTTTACATGTGGATCAGGTTTGTGTACAGAGAGCCATACCCTGTCCACATTATCCCTCATCTCTGTGCAGCACCATCAATCAGCCAGCATTGGTCGTAATTACATTAGTTAAGAGGAATCCAGCTCCGACACTCTGCCTGCGAAAGAGCCAATCATTGTATCATCGTATAGGTACCCAGCCTGCGGGTAGCAGAGCTGAGATTCGAACCGACGAGTTTGAGATGTCAGCTCTGGTGTGTGAGGTTACTGATTATTATTGAGATTTGTAATTGATCACATGATCACATTTATTTAGTCACAGAAAAAGAACAGTTGCAGATATTAAAGTCCAAGAGCAGCATGATATACAAACTCTCCCTATAAGTTTATGTATATATTTGTGGTCAGCTGTGTTAACATGTTAGCCCTCACTCCCCAAATTAGTGTCATGTGATCAGGGAGACCGGGTTCAAGCTTTTGATTAGGACAGGCTTAATTTGCATAAGTTTAGGCTTGTGTGTATACAGCGGTTGCCTGGTATGTGGTACACTCGGTATGTTTTTCCATTAAATAGACAGTGAGGATGGTCACGCCAAACCCCCCCTCACCCATTTTCCAGGTCTCGCAGAAAGAGGAGTGGACTTCCTGTAGCCTGCAGTGATGTTTCTCTTGGAGCATGATCATACAGGCCTTTATTGCCAACCTCTCCTGTATCTTGTGAGCTTGTGTGTTCTGTGCTGATTAGTGTTTTACCCTGTCTCCCTCTCCGCACTGTCTCCAGAACCATACTGTCTTACTCACTGCACCCTGGGGACTATAGTGCCACACGAGCCGTCCCGTAAGTTCCTCTTCTATAACGTGCCTCGCCCGCGTGGCGTCCACTGTGTTTTAATAGATGTCACACAGCTGCACCGTCAAACCACTGCATGCCATGCGTCATTTTCACAAAGAGAAAGTATATATGGTGCGTGTTATCGTTGTGTGTTCTTCTTTAATGTAGCTGTAAGCATGTAATCACTGTTTTATTAACTTTCATTAAATCAAATATATCAGGAATGCATTAGTAGTGGCCTGATACCGACCTGAAATTTAAATTGATTGAAGATGATTTACTCACAAACTCCATTTCTGGATTAAATTAAATACGCTAGCACACCAGAGCTGGGTTTTCGAATACATCGTATTGAATCTCAGCTCTGCCATCCGGCTGCATGAACAACGGTTGGCTGTTGTTCATAGGGTTAGGGGCAAGTCAGATCATGGGTCCTCATAACTGGTGCAATTACGACCCCTGCTGACTGATTGATGGCACCTGCACAGGGCTGAGGAATAATGCTGATCAGGGTGTGGCTCTCCGTGCACAGTGCTGATCGGTACGTATGGACTCGACTCGTGAAGGTGAGAAATGCAGTCTGTACTGAGCACGTGTCGGATAACACCCAGACGTCTGTGGGTTTGTGAGTAATGTGATGATGTTTTAAAAGGCCGTTCAACGCAAATTGACTCATTCACGATGGCACTACATTAAAGCACATTGCTATTTGCATGCTATAAGTGTTCTCACAGGAAGTGAATACGACTCCATTGTGTTTGTGTGTGTGATGGTGTTCTTCATTTCTATCCTTTAACATTTTTACAGTTCTATTATTGGAGGGCATATTAAGAGGCTGTTCTGATGCAAACTGGTTACATGCCTACATAAATGACCTCCTCAGGGACTACATACTAACCCTTTCTGCCCTCTCTCTTTTTCTTGACCACTTTCCTGTTCATCTTGTGTTAACAAACTGCTGAAGTGTGGATCATTACCGCATGCTAATGAGTTTCCTCCACAGCTTAAAAAGCTGCTTAGACTAGCATATTTTTTAAATAAATTATTAGGAAGGTTTATGCTATGAAGAAGTGGATTTAATATTACATACAGTTCTGGTTAGTAATTTATTTATTATAATAAATGAAGTGGATTTAATATTACATACAGTTCTGGTTAATCATTTCTTTATTATAATAAATGAAAATGATATAATTATATGTATAATTATACAATCATTACATAATTGTCAGCTTTTTAATATTCTTTAATGGTCTTTGTGTTTCTCCTTGCTAAAGGATCTCCCCCGATCACCAGTAGCTCCACCCCTGGACTCCTGCTTCTTGCGACCAGCGCGCCCCGCTAACCGCCGGCCCCCGTCCCGATGGGCCGCGCACTCGCCGTCATCTTCCCCGACCTACAAAGACCACAGTGAGAGATTTCGCTTTCCTTCACCCATCAGACCCACACAAATGATCCAAGACACAGATGGGCCCAGTCAGGAACTACCTCAGCCCCCAGCATGAGGCCATCCTGCTCAAACCTAGCCCGCTCCACTCCTCACCCCATCCTGTTCTTATTATCTATCTGTTGTCTTCTCTTCTACATTCTAACCCTTTCTCTCCCTCTCTCAGTACCTTGATTCCATTTTTCTTTTCCACCCCTTTCCATATTTGTCCGTCATGTCAAATATACGTCTCTTCTGCAGGGAAAGCTTCTAAATTCCCCTTGACTGGAATCAATCCTGCACTATTATGTGCATTAATCAATTTGACTAGCTGCTTCCTGCCACTCTAGACTGTTTTTACACTGAGAAAAACATCACATATCTGTAGTTGGTAAAATGTAAGGTTTAAAGGTGAACCATTTTTGGAAGCTATGCTCTTACAGTTGGGAGTATTTATTTAAATGTTCATGGGTCAAACTGACCACTGATTGCTTGGGTGCTTGGGTATGGTACCAGATTTGAGCAATGATAAACCTAAAGAGGTATCTGTTGCCTTACGTACCTTTTTATCCAGAATCCCACTATTATGTCACCTACTTTTGCCATTTCCTTATGTTTTATGTGTCTACATATTAATAAAGCATCTAGACTAAACCTGAACTACTAAACTGGTACTCAAGTGAGGGTAATCTCTATAGACCTGGCAGCCCTGTTTATGAGTATGATTCAGTTAGAACATGCTCAGCTTTTGTGTGAAAATTTATGAGGTTTAATCTGTAAATGATAGATGTTCATATTTAATCATCAAATTAAATACAGTATTTAACTGTTATGATGAAGTTATCCGACAAGGTGAACTTGCATTCACATGACCTGCATGAGTACCGCATAGTACCAACCTGCATAGTACAGTAACAACATTAGTGGTGTAGGTCTACCGACTATGCACTCCTTTTAGTATGGTAGTAATTGGTTTGAGACACAGCCTGATCTGACTGTATGAGCATGTTGAACAGATACAGAATCTCAAACTGTGTTACTAAATGTTATTCCAAATTAGTACCTAGTAGGATTGCTATAATCAAATATTTTACCGTATATACAGTAATATGTCTGGAAAAGATTATCTGCTTAGAAAAAATAATCATTCTTCTACGAATTAACTCGAAGGGAGCAACTTTGAATGTGACTGTATGCACAAAAACAGCACAGTTACACAGTAATAGTTATATTCATCCATAAAGTTGAAGTAAAAATTAGTAAGTTACTTGAAGCTTGTCATATTGGAACACAATTTTGTTAATTAAGTTCACTTTCACCTTTTACTACTGCCTATTTACTACCTAACCCCTTATATGATCTTTTGATTAACAGTAAAACCTCCAGACTAGCTCTTCTCCATCTCTCCTCTCTCCTTGGCCTCCTCTCTCCTCTTTTTGCTCGTACCTGACCTGAAATCTCACCTCCTACAATCATTAATCATTTCATTCTGTACCTTTCATGTCCTCTTTCTCTTTTCCTCTGTTCTCTTTCCCTTCACCGTTCCAGCCTGACCACACAAACACCACCGGTGTCGGACTGTCCGGTCACATCTCAGACCCAGCCACGTCCTCGCTATAGGGAACACGAAAGCACCAGCGGACTCAAGTTCTCAAGAACGTTTGAGAATTTAAGGACCTCTAATGTACAGACGAAAAACAACACAAACTACTCCATCAGCGGTGCCTAAACACACTTGATATCTCAACGGTCCCTTATAAGTGTGTCAGTGTATATGCAATATATAAAACGTGTTGGTCAGACTGCAGGTCGATTTATTTGTGTGTGTGTGTGTGTGAAGGGGGGGGGGGGGGGGGGGGGTGTTAGAATTTACTATTTGATTCAATGTTTACATGGTGAATTTTGTTGTGCATACAAATTAAATTTAAGTCAAGCATGTATGTTTCAGTTATTTCTGGAACTGTTCATTAACTGTGACTGAATGATTGGAACACACTGCGATGGACTGGCGCCCTGTCCAGGTTGTTTCTGTGTGACTTGCGCCCATTGAGAGCTTGAGGTAGGATTCAGCACCCCCTGCGACCCTGATTAGGATATGCGGCTTAGTCAGTGAGTGAATACAATATTACAAATCACAAATATTCATTTACTGGTTAAAAAATGAGGAAGGAAACAATAAAGAAGTAAAGGTGAAGTGTAGGTTTGATTGTATTTTATATTTTTTAACTGTTTTCAATTGTATTTCAGTGTTTTTATATTATATTTGTGTTATTTTCAGTGTATAAGTGTCAAACAACCCCATTATTTTACATTAGCCTAAAATATATGCAGTTCCACAGGACCACGGAACGCATTAACAGGTTTCCCATACATCCTTAAGGGAAAAAATACCTTGAAACTCAACGTCTTCAAAACTTGATGCCGGTCCCAGAACCAATTGACGTCGTTTCGAGTTTAAGGTACCACTGTACTACCAGTGTACCAATAACATGATGTTTTAATCAGCTGGGCCAAAACAGGGTCACACATGTGCCATCATTTCTTCTCCAATAACTGCTTTATCCTGATCAGCATCGCAGCAAGTCTGGTTCCTCCTTTAAACGTTGATGCAGGGTTGAAATACCCAGCACAGGGTTTTGCCTTTTTTCCATTAGACAAGGCCACTCATGTCTGTGTAGGTGCCTGGGTGGTTGATAGCACAGCTGATTCTCAGACCTGGATCTCTGCGGTAGTGGGCTTGCATAATAGACCGCTGCACTACCCTTGCACATGTGCAGTAATGTATTGTATAATGCTGCACGTCCATGTGTCACGGGTCATAAATGGAAACCTTGCTGTAGAACGTTCTGCATCTTGAAATTAATAATCCAAGTTGCTATAGGAATCATTTAACCCAGTAGATCAAGAGGAATGTTTTAATCATTCAGTCGCTGAAGGAAAACAGTTCCAGAAGTCATTGACATTCCAATGACGTCTCATGAATTTATGTGACATTTCGACTTCGAATGTATGTTCTCGTTTTGTCCCATACACTGTACATACTTGAAAAATCTATTTTATATTTTTAAGTGTAGTGTTTTTGTTTGTCTGGCCATTTTAAGCTTTCTGTGAATAGAAAAAGACATTATTTATTATATATAACATGAGAACTTGAGACGAACAGAAAAGTCAGGGATATAAGCAACATGATGTCAATCACACTGATGTATTTATTCTACGAAATGTAAAACTGAATGTTTAACGCGCCACAAATAACGCGCATATTTTTATCAGGCAGTTGTGCAAATATTCTACTGCATGCCTTTCAAACCCTAGCACTTTAGTGCATGATATCAAATGCTCTTGTATATCGTGATATCTCTCGATAACGTAAGCCAGCCCTAAACACAAACACACACAGCACCGTATGAGGTCTGTACAGGGCTCTTATTTGTTAGTTTTGTTGGATTCTACACAGATTAGACCACTTTTTAAGTCACTGATTGTACCTGTTATTGTCTTTATATAGTCGTTATTGTTACATTTCAAATGCTTCTTTAATGAAGGATAATAAGGGATTGTAAAAATTTACGAATGTTTTAAATGAACTTGGTGTCCAAAGTCTAAAAATATTTAAGTCTGTTTAATTAATAATAAAATGAATGTGTATTTACAAACATGACTGTGAGTTTTACATAAAATACAAATACAATACTACTTAAATTTAATTTAGTGTGAGTTTCTGCCACGTCCACTGCTAACCAATCAACTCTGCTGTCAACATGCTTAAATACATATTTTTAATCTTAAATGTTGTTTAGTGATATAAATACTGGGTTAATATTCAATATGCTACTTTGCGACCTGTTTGTAGCAGTTACAGTATGAAAAGTTTTGATATAAAAGCAGCTACAAGAGGGCGCCCAGGTGGCGCAGCGGGATATTCCACTACCACACCAGCGCCGAGATTCTAAACTCCTCGGTTCGATATTCAGCGTTGGCACTGATCAGCTGGGCGCCATCTAGCAGGCATAACGGTTCTGCTAGGGCGGGATGACCGGAACATGTGGAATATGTGTTTCAGAACGTGAAACATCTCTTTACATAATGACTGGCTGAATATTCATTGCTTGATGTTTGACTGAATGCACTGAAATGAGTTAATCCCATTTATATAAACCAGTTTAATCCTGCTGTTTTCAATTCACCAAATTCAATGTGACGTCTTACTGAAGCGAAGTTGAGTGAAGATAACAACCTGATTAATCTAAAATTAGTTTTACTTGTTTAATGATATACACTATATGGACAAAAGTATTGGGACAGCCTTCAGATTACTGAGTCTTCAGATTTCTAACAGACCCTTTTCAATCAGATGTGTGGAATCAATTATGTAAAATCTATTATATGCCTCTAAAAATGTGACATTTCCCTTTCCTCCAGTATGATTTCTCCCATGTGCACAAAGCAAGATCGATAATGACATGGTTTGGCAAGTTTGGTGTGGAAGAACTGTTGAAAACTATTAGGCTGAATTGGAATGCTGACTGTGATCAAGGCCTTTATTTACAACATTGGTGCCTGACTTCACAAGTGTTCTTTTTATGTTCCATTTAGTTATCAAATTAGACTGGCTACAATTATGGCGAAACAGCATTAACAGACTTTTGTTGAAGGGGAAATGGAAATAATTTCATTGTTTGCAGTGCATTATGGGAACAGTTTTTATGGGACATGCAAACTCTACACAGAAAGGACCCGGACCACTACAGCTGGGAATTCGAACCCAGGACCTTCTTGTGTGTGTGTGTGTGTGTATGTGTGTGTGTATTTGCTTTGTGAGGGGCCTTGTGGTAATGTCCAATGAATCACCCTTAATAGGATAAAGCAGTGGAAAAAAAGACTATGTGTGTGTGTGTGTGTGTGTGTGTGTGTGTGTGTGTGTGTATATGGCCAAATATGTTGACAGTTAAAGAAGGTTAAATGTGATGCCCCCGCCCTTTTGCTTATAACAGCCTCAAACTCCAACATTTGTAGTAAGATTATTTCTGCCAGTGTGTGTGTGTGTGTGTGTGTGTGAGAGAGAGAGTTTGGGTGTGTGAGTGATGCAAATTAAACAATGTAAAAGGATTTCACTCTCACTCAATGACATTGAAAGTCCTTCTGTGCTAGTCTTGGTTGCTACAGAGCTGGTGTGTATGTGTATGTGGGTGGGTGGGTGTGTGTGTTCCTTCATACCTGCTGCTTTAGAGGTTTTGCTGACACTGCAGACTTCACCAGCTGCTCCTGATCACCACAGGACTCCAGGCTCCTCTGCACCAGCCACTTATGCAAATCTTATTATTCACACATACCTGCCATTAGCTTGAAGACATGCTACCATCAGAAGCAACGTGTGTGAGTGTGTTTGTGAGCGAAAGATTTAACAGGCTTTGGATTAGCCTTAGGGTCATTTTGTAAAGTCATTTAGGCGGTGACCTTCTGTCGTCCTTCAGCATGTGATCAATTGCTCAGAAGCAGAAGCGTAATTTATGTACATGTTTGCTGGTGGATGCTTCATTAATCAGTGTTTTTTTCCCAGCAGTAGCAGGGAGAGATTAACCTTATTGATGAAATATCACAGCTGATACTGCTGTTCGATAACCACACTTAGCTTTAGAGATGTGATTTTACATCTGATGATTGATGGTTTGATCTTACCATGGCATTATTTAAAGAAATACCTAGAGATCATACCTAGAGACCAATTCTCTATTCTGCACATTTGAAAGCATATATGGGACTATTATGGATAGGAATTTGAACAGTTATTAAGTAGCATATTACTATATAATAGCATTGTTATGTCTATCACTGTGTATCTACTTTGTGACCTGTTTTTAGCAGTGAAACAGTTCTGATATAAAAGCAGCTACAATATTGTCCAGTTTATTAGATTCCATGGACATGGATGGATGGATGGATGGATGGATGGATGGATGGATGGATGGATGGATGGATGGATTAGATAGATAGATAGATAGATAGATAGATAGATAGATAGATAGATAGATAGATAGATAGATAGATAGATAGATAGATAGATAGATAGATAGATAGATAGATAGATAGATAGATAGATAGATAGATAGACACATTTACAAATACTATTAAACAAAGACAACATAAGACGTCCAAAGACGTAGGGTGAAATGCTAAATTAATGCCTATGGTTTTGAAATGGGATGCCTAACAAGCATAGTGTAAGTGTATAGTAATCCATTGAACATGAAACATCTCTAAGTAATTACTTGCTGAATATTCATTGCTTGACATCTGACTTAATGCACTGAAATGAGTTAATCCCATTTATATAAACCAGTTTAATCCTGCTGTTTTCAATTCACCAAATTAAATGTGTCATCTTACTGAAGCAAGTGGGGTGAAGAAAACCCCTTTACAACCCCTTTAATCTAATATTAATTTTACTTTCAATCCAAATCCAAAACAATATTCAAATGAATCTCATTTCAATTAATACATGCATCATTTTTAGGGCATGATTCAATCTCAAGATCAGTCTGTAACCACTTTGGCTGATTGAATAAATGATAATTAGATTTTAGAACATTTACACATAGTGGTCTGATTAAATTGACATAATTCATGCTTTATGCTTACAGTTCCGAAAAACACAACAGCTATGAGATGTATGGGGAAGCTAAAATAGTCAGCAGCTAATATGCAATCATTATTGATATTTTTAACGTCATCATATGACACTTTGCACAGCTACAATTTAATTACTTATCAGCAAAGTTATCCGTGCAGGTAGAAAGAATAGGCTATGAACTTAAGAACGGGCTATGATCAGATTGGGAGAAAAATATGGTGGGGGGGGGCGGGGGGTCATATTTTGTATATACATTTAGAAAGTTGGAACAGGGCATGTCTAACACTGTTACATCAGCTTTCCTGTTTACCCCCATTCTGTAATTATTTAGAAACTGAGGACATCAGCTGCTATACTTTATATTTATTTATTTATTTATTGAGTCTCAGTTATATATTGTGCTTCTTAATGCACCATATATTTTCAAAAGGAGACAGTTCTGGACTGCAGGCAGCCCAGGCTAGAACCTGCACTCTCTTACTATCAAGCCACACTGTTGCCGCTGTCTTGCTGACAATAATGGTGTCCTTACACATGCTCAGATTACCCTTGTCATTGGTAATACCACATCCCCAAACCATGACAGCTGCGTATTTTGCATTGATAACAACTGGACTGATCATTTTCCTTTTTAGCCTAGAAAAACAATATCAATTATTTCCAAAAGACTTACCAGACCAAAAAGGTTTACCCACACTCCTTTTAATCTTAATTTATTACGATGTGCATAGTACAATAAACCGTTCATTGTCTGAACAAACAGTAATGTCAATTTTATTTACATAGCAAATAAACTATTCAATAGTGTTTTACGGCCCTAAAACAGCAAATCATAAAACCAAAAACATCAAAAACATTTAGGTATTGAGCATTACCACAAATTTAACCTACAGAAAAACATACATACCTACTGTTAATACATTTTGGTGCAAAAAACTGTCAAAACTTGGTTATTCCCTAAGTCTCAGCTATCAAAAAGAGATTTCTCTTGAGCCACTGCATCTTTCCAAACTGCCCGTCATGTATTATCAATTTTTGGAGCGCTAAACACTGACTGCCCATTCTGTGTACACAAACTGGTACCATTAACTGGATAGTTTTCTGAAGGATTACAAGGACAATTAAGCTTTTCTGGACCTCTGTAGTAATGCCGGGACTCAAATGCCAGCCTGCTGTGCTCATTTCTGAATTGGGGTCAGAATCAAAACCTATAATCCAAAAGAATGCTTTGATTAAAGCTGTTTCAAGACCAGCTGGAAGTTGGAAGTGGCATCACAGGGTATTAAAGCAACTTGTCACTTTCATCATGCTGCTGCTTGGCACCTCTGGCTGAAAAGCACCTCTACAACTTTGGGATCAGCCAGAGTGGAAAGGTCACCCAGGTCCTTCTCATTACGGGCGATCTGCCTCAGAACACGCCGCATGATCTTTCCTGCAGAGTGGAAAAAT
Organism: Trichomycterus rosablanca; assembly: GCF_030014385.1. Classification (NCBI taxonomy): domain Eukaryota; kingdom Metazoa; phylum Chordata; class Actinopteri; order Siluriformes; family Trichomycteridae; genus Trichomycterus; species Trichomycterus rosablanca. Next base: position 12,783,408 of record NC_086012.1, read on the forward strand.
AAGAATGTACTAATTTCCAAAGGTCGAATACTAATCAATACTAATCACCAAAATCGCCTCTCATACTATATGTGATGTTAAGACTCAAACCTGAGCGAGTTTTGGGCAGGCTCGGCGCATTCTGGATGAAATCCGGCGTGGCTATGGGTCCAATCTTTTCTCTCACTGACAAACAGAATGTAAAAATGTTACTGATGCACCCGTTAATCTGAGAGGTGCACATCATCTGCAGTCGTTTCATTTTGTTTCTGACCTTTTCTCTTAAGCTCCTCCATGAGTGTGTGGTTAAACTCTCTGCTGTCTTTCAGTGTGATGAAGCAGTAGATGCACTCGCCCTTCACGGCATGAGGACAGCTCACAACGGCCGCTTCAGCCACTGCAGAATGCTCCGATAACGCCGCCTCCACTTCAGCTGTGCTCAGCAAGTGACCTGGAATGAGAGTTTTCCACATGTGTGTCCTGTAATGCTCAACCGGTCCCTAGATATAAGCATGTAAGTGAATGTGTAAGTGTGATGACCTGGGATGTATCTATCTATCCATCCATCCATCCATCCATCCATCCATCCACCTAGCTGTAATTTCTCTCTCATTAAATGTTTCTAGGACTCACCAGAAACGTTGAGCATGTCGTCTATCCTGCCTGTAATCCAGTAGTAGCCATCCTTGTCCCTTCTGCAGCCTTAGAATAAAAGGACAGAGTAAACACCACGTCAGCGCAACACTAACACCTTATACTGTACTGAAACACCAGGCCAACGAAATACAGAAATACAATACAACACCAGAAGGTCATACTGCAGACTGCTGTGTACAGGTGTTTTAATGGTGATATTGCAGCTCATAAAAGTTTTAATAGCTTTAATAATAAATAGGTATAATAATAAATATGTGGAGAAAGCATATTTGCTGCTTTTAGCTGATGCTGAATATAATTACTTAATTAATTAAATACTGTTTAAAATGTCAGACCAGTACCTATAGTTGAACAGGGTTTTCTTTAATTTCTCAAATACAAATAAACCGCATTTTAAGCCCTCACAATGTACATTTTTGGGTCATTAGCGCCCTCTGGTGCCAAACTATGTGTTTGGTTGCTCCACATAGCATCACACAATGAAGATACACAATGTTTAATGTTGTAATAATTAAGTATTTTAATTTTTAGCAGTACCTGAAAAAAGCTGATTTTCAACTTACCATCTCCGGTCACATAAAACCCAGGGAACTTTTTGAAGTAAGTGTTCTGAAAACGTTCTTGATTTCCGTAGATGCCCCGCATAATACCCGGCCAGGGTTTTCTAAAGACCTGAAATGTCAAAAAGTCGAATCTTAAATTAAACTTTGTTTGCGCTTGTTATCGCTTCTCCTGCCTTCTTGCTGCCTTCTTGCTGCCTACCTACCAGGGGGTGCTGGAGCCTATCCCAGCTTTTCAATGGGTGCAAGGCATACAGTAACACCCTGGATGGGGCGCCAGTCCATCGCAGGGCAGACACACACACAGACACATACACCCATATACACACCCATTCACCTATAGGGCAATTCAGTGTCTCCAGTTAACCTGGCTGCATGTTTTTGGACTGTGGGAGGAAACCGGAGCTCCCAGAGGAAACCCACACAGACATGGGGAGAACATGCAAACTCCACACAGAAAGGACCCAGACTGTCCCACCTGGGGATCGAACCCAGGACCTTCTTGCTGTGAGGCGACAGTCTTATTATCAGAAAATCCACAACCAACTAATATAATCTGACCAAGAAGAAAATCCCACGTGTGACCTACAAGTGTATCTTCTTCTGACTTTGCTCAACATTAACTTCTATTTTTACAGTCAGAAGGTTAATGTATAATTTGTTCCACTTCTGAATCTGTGTAATTTAATATAAAATAACAAAGCGTCACAGTGAGCTGTGTCTCTCACCAGGTAGCCTTCAGCCTCTCCCTCCAGTTCCTCTCCATGCTCATTCAGGATACTGGGCTGTACGCCAAAAAACGGTAAAGTCTGCACAATAAACAGAAAAGAACTAATTATCTCAACCTTGTGGCAATTGCTTAATTACTGTGGCTAAAAGCCAAATGTGTGGCTGATGTATACAGTGCTGTGAAACAGTGTCCTTCTGACTCGGTCTATTACTGCTTAGTTAGTCACACTGAATGATTTCAGACCTGGTACATGGTACAGTAATACATAAAGGGAACTTGAAGAGATAGCAGGTCACTTTTGTAATCAGACACACATTTTGTCATTAGCCGCTCTTTTTAGGTTTTGCCACAGCATCTCTGGTGGGGCTCAGGTCAGGACTAAGCCACTTCAAAATGAACTTAAAATGAACTGTTTTTTTTCCAGTTGTTCAGATGTGAATTTCAGTTCAGCCCTGTTGTACAACCAAATTACTTCTCAGCTTTAGACAAATCACAGACAAATTACATTACAGTCTCAATATTTTTGATGTTTGATGTAAAATCCATTATTTCCTCATATACAGCAAGTTTTTTAGGTCCAGGACAGGTCTGCTTTTACACCTTTTCACTGCTATGCTCCATGCACTCATGGAGCATGATCTAGCACTCTGTTTATGAAGACTATATTACACATCTGTTAATATTTACTGCAATGAACACTTTACAACTGTTTAGCATATTACGTATTACATATCTCATCTATCAATATTTAATGCCGGGATACTTTTGACATTTTTTATATTACATACTAAATTTTTATTCTATTTATTTAACTACATAGTCTGTACAACATTACTTGTGTATTTTGATCATTTCTATCTATCTCTCTATCTATCTATCTATCTATCTATCTATCTATCTATCTATCTATCTATCTATCTATCTATCTATCTATCTATCTATCTATCTATCTATCTATCTATCTATCTATCTACTGCCATGATTTACTGTTGGTTAGGTGTTTCCTATTTTGAAATGCTCTATTTGCTTTATAAGACCCTTGTTGACAAAATAATTCCAAATGTAATTGGTCTCTGTACAGAAACTACTAGTCAACAGGGTAAATTTGGTTATTGGTTGGATATTGACAAAAACAAAGTGAAATAATTTTGGGGAAAAAACATTACCCTGTTTAACCCAAATATTACAAATTATATTACGGATTTGTAAATTGGAAATGCTCAATTGTACATGTATTTATCAACCCCTTTCTTTTGTAAGCCTGTGTTGCATATTGGAACATTATATTTCTTAATTTAATAGGACAACCTTTAATGATGGTGTTTCCACCTTAATTGAAGACACTTATATTAATTACAGTGATAGGATGTAGTCATAAAAAATAAATTTATGGTGACTTTAAAGAAAGGATCTGGTTGAAGACTTACAGCAGAGCCAGGCTTCAGTGGTGTGGCAGCAGGCAGCGGAGTTAGAACATGACCCCCCTACAGATAAAATACAGTTTTATTAGTCAGCCAGCCTTTCTGGCTGCATCTTATTGTTTACAATGTATAGGTTACTTTATAGGTCCTGGATGAAATTAGCTTAAAACTTAGTTGTTAGCCGGACTCTGAGGTATGTGCAAAACATGTGGAAAGCAGTAGTGGCAGAGATAAGTGCGGTGTAAAATGGGTTAGTAATATATGTACGTATGTGTGTGTGTGTGTGTTTACGTATGTATGTATGTATTTCTTTTACCGTCTCAGTCTGCCAGAAGGTATCAACTACAGGACATCTCCCTTGCCCCACAACATTATAGTACCAGAACCAGGCCTCTGGGTTTATGGGCTCTCCCACAGTGCCCAGCACCCGTAAACTGGACAGATCATATCTGGAAAAGAGAAAGTAAAAATATATATGGCCTCCTTAACTATTGTATTCATTCACTATTTCACTAATTGTAACATGATTCTTGACTCTAGGACATCACCCCAACTAGGTCATTACACTGCTGCAATTTTAATATTAGTGATATACCAATTAATAGAAATTTAGCAAAGATGCTAGGCCTTGTTGTGCACGTACTACAACAGTGTGGCTTTGTAGAAAGAGTGCATGTGCTTGACTGGCCTGCCTGCAGTTCAGCTCTGTCTCCTATTGAAAATGTAAAGTTCATCATGAAGAGGAGAATCAGACAACGGCGACCATGGACTACTGAGAAGCCGAAGTCTTTGCAAGACTGCAACAATTTGTATCCTTTGCATCCAATTAATCATTTATTTATCTATTTTAATCATTTATTATTAATAATCTGTAAGATAAAAAGAGATGTTGCAATTCTACATCTCTGTTTTTCTATTGCTTCTCAGTAGATGGCAGCACTCCCTCTTGTCTGGCTGGACCGTGGAGGACTAAATGAACCCAATGAACCTGATCATGCAACAAATCAGTTCGTTTCAGTACAGGTTTGCATTCTGACTGCACAACATCTGAACCCGAGTCAGGAAATCCTGTTCAATGCATCTGTACATCAGTATTCTGTGGCAGTATGATGGTAAACATCTGTAATCTGTGATCTAAATTATTTTTGAGGTGGCATCTATTTGCAGTGGTGTTTGATTTTATAACCACAGCCTTAATTATTATTATTATTATTACTATTATTATTATTATTATTATTATTATAGGGGTCAAAACACTGTTGTCTTGTTTTGTGTTCTTAAATCTTCCCCTTGTTACACTGATTTGACTGCTTTAATCCAAAAGCGATCCAATTGTGGATGAATACAATACAAGCAATTGAAGGTAGCAGCAGTACCAACTTGGGTGGGACTTGAACCAGCGGCCTTTCGATTACTAGTCCAGTACCTTAACCACTAGGCTACAACCTTAATACCAGAAGTCGTTAAGTGTTCCTTACCACTCAGATTAATGCAGAAAAACAGAAAAAATATGTTACATTGAGGTAACTCACTTTTGCAGTGGCTCTCTGCCATACTTCATGAGCAGCCTGATGGCAGTGGGTGCTGTGTAGAATTTCGAAACTCTGTACTTCTCTATGATCTCCCAAAGCCTGCCCACATGAGGGTACACTGGAATGCCTTCGAACTAACACACACAGGTCATAAATTAGGCAATGACTGTGTATTTACATGACCATTAATGTTTACTTTGACTCACCAGTACACTGGTTGCTCCATTGGCTAATGGGCCATACGTGATGTAGGAGTGACCTGTGATCCAGCCAATGTCTGCTGTACACCAGTACACGTCATTGTGGTGATAATCAAAGACATATTTAAATGTCAGGAATGTGTATAACAGGTAGCCGGCGATTGTGTGCAGGACTCCCTATGCAGGAAAAATACAATAGCAGTAACACACGTTTAACTGTGTGCTAAAAAATATTGACAACACAAGCTATATTGTCCTGATTGGTTGGATCTGGGTTGGTAATATGTTTACAGAGCTGGACCTTAAAAATACGTCAAACAGGTAAATGGAGGGATGGTCTTACCTTGGGTTTGCCTGTAGAACCACTGGTGTAGAGGATGAAAAGAGGGTCTTCAGCATCCATCCACTCAGGTTCACAATGTTCTGATGCCGTATCCACCACTTCATCCCACCATACATCACACTTCACGTTCCACGGTGTCTGTAACACCACAAACACAGAGACAGATTACAATTGTAGCCTTTGGGCAGTTAAAATACTGGACTAGTACTGGACTGGTAAGCATAGGGTTGCTGGTTCAAACCCCACCACTGCCAGGTTGTCTTTGTTGGGTCCTTAAGCAAGGCCTTTAACGTTTAATCGCTTTGATTGTATGCTGTATGTTGCTTTGGATAAAAGCATCTAGTGGTGCAGTGTCGTTTGCCAGCCCACCACTGCTATAACCCGAGTCTCAATTTGAGTGGCAGGGAATTTAGCCACGTCTGAGGGAGGGAAGGCCGGATTCTTGCCACTGTCTGGTTGACCACGAGCAGCAGGAATACAGAAAAACAAGCTCCAACATACTGTATGTGCCAAGGCTCTACTTGAGAATCTAGGGACCTGTGTTCTGTTTTGAAGCTACTTCACATGTTCTTCCTTGTCCACATGGGTTCCCTTTAGGTGCTCAGGTTACCTCCCAACTTCCAAAAGCTTTGGAACAATTGGATGATCTAAGGTGTCAGTGATTGAATGTGTAAATGTGTGACGGCCTGGTGCACCGTCTAGACTTCATTCTCGTCTCGAGCCCTGTGTTTCAGGGTGGCACTGGACCCACCCCAACATTAACTAGGATTAAACAGGTATTGAAAATGAATTAATGGACTAACCTGTAGCTTACTGCAGGCATCGGTGGTTCTGAAGGCATAATGCTTTACAACCAGACATTTCTGAACTGTCAATGAGCCTCTAAGACAGAAAAAATATAATGTTAAGCTTAGAAATGAATTTAAAAATGAACCTTTTAAAATATGAATTTGCTATCAAATCTGCTGTTGAATACCAAAAGGTGCACTGGTTAGTAGTGTCTGTTGCTTTGGTTGAACTAGTATGGATTCAAGAGACTTGAATTTGAAAGTGACAGTACTGATGCTAGTAATACTAGTGTCTATGCAACCACCAAAACACGAAATTTTTGCCCTTTTCATTTACACACATGATCCATTTTACATGTCACCATGGAGATGGGAGCAGATCCGTTTTCAAAGCCGTGCTGTTGCCGGGTAACCAGCCGGTGGTAGCCGTAGCCCTAACTGGCTGAGCGGGACTGATAAGGCTTAATAAAGACATTGGTATGTTACGTTGGGCTAATGGTTCCAGTCTGTCTGGTAATAATGGAAAGAAAAGAAAGACAAAAACTCACTTTTCATGGCAGTGCTTCAAGGCCTCGTCTGAAATCTGCTTTAGGTTGATCAGCTTCTCCCCTCTGTAAACGCCGTCTGTGAACACACGAGAAATATTTAACTTGGAGTACATGATCGGAGTATGTAGACCCCCTTCTGAGTAACAGAAGGCAGTGCTAACAGATTCATAAAATCAGCAGTGCTGAAGTGTGTGTACAAGAAAATGGTCTGACCTCGGTCACAACACTTCTACATTGCCGCTGTAAGCAATGTCAATGCACAAGCTCTTTAAGCACAATGCCAACTGCTGCAGAAGAGGTGTAAAGCAAAACATCACTGGACTCTAGAATTTGATGGATTAATCTGTGATTGAAGAATCTCTGAAGAACCAGAGTACCAGAGCGCCATATGTATAATTTGGTGGAGATGGATGAATCTGGGTTTGGAGGATTTCAATCAAAGCAAACTACCATAGTTTGGTTTAAACCCTATACAGTTATTACAAAGCAAATGACAAAAAATCAGTTTAGGCAATGTCCTTTACTTTTTTTAGCACAAATGTGTTGCCATGAAGTTGACTGATCTTCACAGTGCAATATAACTGATTGTGTGGAACATTGTGTGAGTATTACTGCCAAACATTAGTAAAGACTATTAGAGCAGCAACTCTTTGTATGTGGTTTTAAATGTCCGCTTGGCTTAGGTGGCACTGCGGTCTATTATGGTATTCCACCACCACTGAGGTCCGGGTTTGAATCACAGTAGTGCTATCAGCTGGCCAGATGTCTTCACAGATATGATTGGCTGTGTCTGATGAGTGGGGTGACCACAGCCCTAAGATGGATTGATTAGGATGAAATTAGTGATGGTGACAAAATGATTCACTGACTCGTGGAGTCAACGATTCACTGTGTGTGTACCTGCGGTCACCAGGACGCTACACTGGGCATCAACGATTCTCTCGGCCAGAGAGTCTGAAGAGAATCCTGCAAACTGAGAGAAGGAAATATGATGTAGTATTAAACATTTAAGCATTAAAGCATACTTACATAATATAGCAACTTACCAAAATAGTTTTATTTTACTCCAAAGACAGCAGATCAGACAAAATTCAATTTGTTTTCAGATTCACATTGAAATAAGGCTATAGTAGCTAAAAATAATGAACATATACATGTGTTATTCTTGTATATATTCCCATTATACCAGCATATATACAGTATTCCCAATGCTCCTTAAGCCACACTTTAAAAGTAGGACAATGGCCTGGGTGGAACAGGTCATCTCACATTCTGTCATCCCAAAATAAACTCTCTCTACCATAAAAAAATTCACCTTGAAAGCTACACTCAAGTGCAACCTTTACGTGCCTGGAACAAAACTTCAGATGGCAAAAATAGACTTGGCAGAAGCAGCCAGGAGGCTCGTCTCTACCGGGGGGCTCGTCTGCCATAATACGGTGCCAAAGTCATATGAACCCTGGATAGCATGTGCTTCTGTGGTTTTGCTTAGTAAGAATTAATGAACGAATGAACTAAGTTTATTACAAATTTTAGAATGATTTATATTATTATATAACTGTTTTCTAATATGTAGGAACCAACACTTAACCAAGAGTTAAATGGGTTGTTTGGTGGTCAGGTGCAGATAAGAGCAACTTTGGTGTTTGCGTACCACAATCGAATGTACAGCTCCGATTCTAGCACACGCCAGCATGGTGAACACGAGCTCCGGGATCATTGGCAGGTAAATGGCGACTCTGTCACCTTTCTTCACCCCTGAAACCAAGCAGGAGTAACAAGGATACACATTATTAGGATACACATAAGAAAAGTTGATTGTCTGCTCTAAATTGGCTCTAAATCTGTAAGAGTAAAAAGTAAAGGCTGTTAAATGCACTTGGGTGGTGCACCCCACCACTGAGATGGGGTTTGAATATCAGCGATGCTATACGCTCCTTAGGCTTCTACACAGACATGATTGGCTATGTCTGAGAAAGCAAATGCCAAACAGCCTAGCCAGTGAGAGGTGCACTTGTCAGTGTGCTCTCAATGCTGGTCGCATGCCTGGATAAAAAAAGGAGGGTTGCATCAGGCCGTCATAGAACTGTGTCAAATCAGGTATGCAGACCAGAATGATCTGCTGTGATAAACCCCAAATACAGTAGCAGCCAAAAAACACCCGTCAATTATTAGGAGGGGTTAGATTTCCACATGTGAAATTCCATTCGGTTTTCTAGACTTTTCTCAGTACATTGCAGTGTGTCAGAATATTTTTTATAATTTTTACACTTTGTTAGTGATGCAACAGAGTGGTTTGGGTGAACAATGCTAGTACTGGTAAGACTGGCAAGCTGTAGCCTAGTGGTAAGGGCACAGGACTAGTAATCCAAAGGTTGCTGGTTCAAGTCCCACCACTGCTAGGTTGCTGCTGTTGGGCCCTTGAGCAAGGCCCTTAACCCTCAGTTGCTCAGACTGTATACTGTAACTGTAATGTAAGTCGCTTTGGATAAAGGCGTCTGCTAAATGCTTAAAATGTAAATGTAAAATGTAAATATATAGGGAGAAATCTTACCCAGCTGTTTAAGAGCATTCGCACACTTGCACACCTGTTTCAGCAGCTGGCTGTATGTAATGGTCATGTGATGATCAGGTGAGTTTCCTTCCCTACAAAAAGTATCAGTACCAAGATATTAGAAATTACATATCAGACCATTTAGTTGTATATAAATAATTGTTATAACTGGGAATGTGTATTAAATTTAACTAGACACATTTTTAAATTAGTGAAGATCAAAAACATATGTGTCCCCCCATTAATTATTACCTGACTAAGCCACTTTTTTATAAAGGCTACATCATTGCAACCCTTCCAAAGTCTTCCTGGTGTAACACCTTTGATGTGGTTAAACCCTATTCAAAAGCAGATAACATGTCCTCTGGCAGCCCTGTCCTTATTACATTTGGACAGGCATCAGAAATGTGTGCTGGCCTGTAATATGTTTATTGCACAAGCTGAAAGAACAGCCAAATGCCCTGTTTAAAATAAGTCCAGCTGTCTTTTCAGGGCTTTTCTGTTTGCTTTGGCATTGAATACAGTCTGTACTCTGGACTGAGCCAATAAGCACAGTAAGACAATCGGCTGTGCAATATTTGCAGGCACTAGCTGCCGTGTCATCTTGCAGAAGGTACGCACTCAGTTGTACATGTGAATTCTTTGATCCGTTGGGCTGTTGCACCTGCTTGTTCCAGTAACAGAGTGAACGGGGATTGGTGACAAGGCAATCTGAGTCCAGCCAAAGTGACCTTCCAGGTATGACTTGGCATGTTGCATAACTGTGCATTGCAGCTAAGCCTCTCACCATTCTGGACCTGGCTTCCTAGACCTTAGTAATTCTGGCCTGTTTGTGGCTTTGTCTAAAACAGAACAGGGAAATTAGCACCAGCCCACAGCGTCACTGCCGTTCTCCAGTCACTCATATGATAAGGCGAGTGGTCGGACTGGACTGTGTGCCAGGATCAGATCGTATGATAAGCATAACAGTCTGGTGTAACAGTTTTTATAGCAGGTAAATAATTGCTGCAAATGTATTAACTTTAACAAGCTTTTGATTAGTGGATTAAATATCTATGAAAAATACGACCCAAAGGAAATCTATCCATTTGTAGAAAAACATTGACGATAAATTTCACAAATGTGGTTGTTTGCTCTGTAGTAGTGCCATATACTACGGAATTTTGAATTTTTATGTATCAAAAATGCTACGTTCACTAAAATTCGTTCAAATACCTTCATTATTCTGATCATGTGATCTTTGTTATAAACACTGTATTAAGAAAAACACAAAATAAAACCATGTTTACTAGTCTCAGACTTTTGGCCCCACTGTATGACAAGGATTCCTGTGGTAACAGGCCATTTTAATATTGCATTTTGTAAGTTTGCATTAGTAAAACGTTACCATGGGCCACATTCAGCCTTAAGCCTTGAGGTTTACATTTTTTCTCTATTTGGCTAATTGCAGTTGTAAATAAGTTAACATGGACCCTGGAAGATCTGCTTTGTATTCATTTAGATGTAAGTTATTACCATTTTGTGTCAGTGTAATATTTATTATTAATATATATTAGTGTAAAACCATGTAGACATTTGAATCAAATGACGTTTTTATCCAAAGCAAATTATAGTATTGAGTCCAAGCAATTGAGGGTTAAGAGTCTTGCTTAAGGGCCCAACAGTGACAACCTGGTAGTAGTAGGGCTTAAACTAGTGACCCTTCAACTACTAGTCCAGTACTTTATCCATTATGTTCTATGATCACTGCCCTCCATACCAGTACCATCAAGGCAGAAGCCTAGAATTGAACATGGTGGTATGGGGGATGGGAGGTCCTGCCTTACCAATAACTGATAGGTACACTGGTGGATCTTAACATTAGGCAAAGCTAGCTTTGTGCATATGTTAATATTGGGGGGAAGATTACACTCTTGAGTATCCATAAAGTGTAAGTTCGTACCTTTGCGACATTCCCTTTATTACAGCTTACCCAATGTATGCAGTGACTGTATAGTTAAGAATGAAACGTGCACCTGTGCAGTGGTGTTACAATATTGTCTCAGATATAGTGCTCTGCAAGCTCACCAGTAGTATGCAACTTTTTCGCCAAGGTTGTGGTCAAACACATTGCGGTCTAGCACGTTATAACACATGTTGGTCTTGGCTCCCTCCATGAACTTGATGTAAACCTGACCCTTGCTGACATCAAAGTTGTACTGCAGCATTTGGCCGGTGGGAGATGCCTTCCAGTAGAATTCCTGAACAGCCTCCTTCCAGAACTCTGTTCAATAAAAAGTTAAGATGATAATTTACTTACTTAACATACAGACATGCAATCCATTTCTGTTCATGCTGATGAGTTTTTATTGGCTTTTCTGTGTAATCATCAACTGATTTACCATTACTGAATGCCCCACTACACTTAAATAGACATATTAGTAATTTGACACTGAAAATTTTCTGCCCAGCATTAAATATATGAATGTGGCAGTCACTTTAAATTAAGTCACTGATACCCAAGTCAGAAGCTGCACAGTGAGAAAGTCGATACTTCTATCTTTCATTGGCTGACTTACCTTCAGGCTCCTCAATAGACTTTTTGTACATTGCAAGATATGAGTTAAAATCAGGAACATGTGCATCCATCTGCAGTTCCTCTGGAGGATAAAACATTTTCACCTCCTTGTCCTGAAGCCCTGGAATAACCATGCTTATCAGACAGATCTAAAAACAGAAATGGCTTATAGCTCTCTGCTTCTTGTTCCTATATCTCTGACAGCAGTGGCACAACCCTCCACTTCAGTTATTTTATTGTGGGTGTCTATCCAAGTCCCACCCTTTAGTCATGATATGATATTATTTTCTTAGTCTGGTCTAGCTCACTCTGACCAATCAGTGTGCTCTGTTGGGCACTCCTACTTTTTAACTGGTGGAGACTTCTGTCTCCTGCTGATCCTATTACATAGGGGGCATAGACTGTAGGAGGGAGCAAGATCCAGTGCCAGTGAACACAGCCTGTACTTAGTTTGTGACTGGAAAAGAGAGAAAAGCGCCTTCCCACTTATCTCCCCTACAGTACCAGGAAAAAATTTCCCCTTTGGGACATGCCATATACTGTTTGTTTCCATTATAAACAGGACTACAATAACATAAGGTGTTGGCCTAAGATGTGTAGCTATAAAATAAAAACTCCATGTACAGCAGCTTCTGTGTTGGTATATATGAGGTTAAAACCACAATAAAGTGCCTTAGCTAGGTTTTGAGCCACCACAACAGCTTTATTGTGCCTTGTCATACAGATGTTCAGATGTTTCATGCACACCTATTGCTTACAGGTGAATAATATATAGAAGTATCCTGTATGTAGGGGTCACCATTGAGGGTCTAGTAATAATAATATAATATTAATATTGTTATAATAATAATAACAATAATAATAATATGACAAAGTAAAGTAAAGTGGGTGCCACAGCAACATGGTTCCGAGGTCCTAGGTTCTATCATTGTCACTGGTCACTGTCAGTAGGAAATTTTGCATGTTCTTCTCGTGTTTGCCTTGGTTTCCCCTAGGTACTTAGCACAGACTCCATAGAGAATTACTGCCTTGAGTTAGTTTGAGGGGGTGCAGGACCCACCGCGACCTTAATTAATATAAATAAGTACAACAAGTGATAATAATAATAATAATAATAATAATAATAATAATAATAACATGACATATAATAGTCGAGTAAAGTGGGTGCAACAGCAACATGGTTCCGAGGTCACAGGTTCTATCATTGTTTCTGGTCACTGTCAGTAGGAAATTTTGCATGTTCTTCTCGTGTTTGCCTTGGTTTCCCCTAGGTACTTAGCACAAGTTAGAGTTTGAGGATGGTGCAGGACCCACCGCGACCTTAATCAATATAATAAAAATAATAATAATAAAGAATTTATATGAATCCATTTTTATTTATATAATGATACAATTTTACCAATTTTATATTTCGCTACAGATGGAGAACGTCATCGGTTTTCGATTATACAGACTGTAGTAATGGCCTTAATCTTGTCACAAGACCTGCTCAATCGAGCCCATATAGTTTTCATGTCGATGTCCGCCATAGTGAATTCAGAGTGACCGGACACACAGAAAACCGTGTCAGAAATGTTTCTCTCTTCAGCTCTGCGCTCAGCTCTGACACATGCGGTACGTTTATTTTAATATGTTTTATCCTTCCTGTACAGTTTAATAGCTGGTTAACTGTCGTGCTGAAAGGCTTTGTGTTCATGATAGCGTACAAGGACAAGCTAAAGCCAGATAGCTAACAGGCTAAAGTTAGCTAACGGTCCTGCAGTCCTGTTGTGTCCTTGTACTGTACACTTACTGTTTATATTCACCGTGTTGTTTACTAATACTTTATTATTTTATACTTGTGAAGGTAGAGCACAAGAAATAAAATATTTGCTTGTTTAATATGAGAAGCCCTGGTCGTTTAATGTACTGCGTTAGCTTTGCAAAACATTTGTGTTGAACATTTGAGCATAGCTGCATAGCAAAGTAACATAATTTACCAAGTTATATAACATTATCGACTACTAGTAAGTACACCTGCTAATCCATGTAAACCTCCAATCAGTGTGTCATGTAGCAGCAGTGCAGTGCATTGAATATGATCAGAAGCTTTAGGTAATGTTTAGATAACACATCAGAATTAGAATCTAAGTCATCTAAGTGATTTTGACCCCTGCCTGGATGTTGGTGTCAGACAGGTTTAAGGATGACAGAAAATTCTGAGGTCTCTGCATTTTACCCTGTACATTCAAATCTTTACATACAATTGTGTGAATCACAAAAAAAAAAAACCCATAGTGAGTGGTATGGAATAAAGGAATATTTAGAAATCCATGCCACAGAGAATTATGGCTGTTTTGAACACAAATGGGGGATCCTAACCAGTATTAGTGGTCTTTTTTATGTTTTATTTGGCCAGTATGTGTTTATTATATGCACAGTTGCACACTATTAATTGTCAAAGACAAGTCAAGTCAAAGTTGCTTTATTGTCAATACTGCAATATGTACAGGACATACAGAGGATTGAAATTACGTTACTCTCTGACCCACAGTGCAACACTAAACATTAATTAAAACAATAAACCTAGAATAAAAGAAGAATATAAAAATAGAATAAACACATTGACACAAGAAGTATGAAAAATATAGCACTAAAATATAACAATTGAAAAATAGAGGTCCCAATATTAAAAACCTAGACATTTAAAGTGACAATGCAGATTTAGAAGTCTTTGTGTCAAACCAGTGCAATTACAACAGCAGTGCAAATTAGATGATTTATAGATAGTTTAAAGTGATCTTGGTGTAATCTGTACACCAATTTTTCCTGACTTAGTGCATGAAAGATATGCAAAATGTTGGCGCTGTCTTCAAAACGACTTACAATTGGGGCCAAATACAAGTAAAGCAATTGAAAGTTATGGTTCAACATTGGCAACTTCATCTTGGTAGGGCTTGAACAAGAGATCTTCTAATAAAGACTTCAGTACCTTAACCACTGAGTTACAACTGCCTCTATATATGTATTAATGTATAAACTCTATTTATGTGCCATAATACTGTCATAGTTATACAGTCCCAACTAATGATTTTATGGTCTATATATTATATTTCTATATATTTTTTTAACTGTAAATTACTGACCTTCACCAAGGTATCACTTGAGGACAGCAAGTACTTGGTTGACTATTGTTTATTCTTGATTCTTAAAGCTGTATTACATGTTTGTCTATGAATGTATACAAATCATGATGTAGTATAATGTTTAAAGGATGTATAATACATTGAGCCATATGGAACAATTGCTTATTGTTTTTAAACATTGGTCGGTGAGTAATCAAAGCATTGAGAGGAGGTGATATTCTGTAATAGCTCTGGGAAGAGCAATTTTTATTAGATCTTTGTAATGTCAAAAGAAATCATACAACTGGAAGTATGCATATTCTGTACTCTTGTACCAAAAAGATAAGATGTACTACCCAGCTTAATGTTTGTGCTTCTTTTAATTAATTAAAGCCCTTCACTGTCAGTGTGGTCATTTCATGTGTTTGATGTTTTTAGGGCAGACAAGTGCGGAGCCTCCACCAGTCTGCTGCCCGTTCTGGAGCAGGAGGACTCTTTGTGGTAGGAACTTTATTTGTCAATGCTTCTTTATTAATACTGTTTATTTGTTTGAAATGGTTGATATAACCAAGGCCAACCTCCGTCTGTTCCAGTTCACTAGAAAATGATCCATGCAGTTTAACACAGTGTTGGAGTTTAGGAGGACTTATCACTTATGTTATTTAGGTTCTGCAGAGCATAGCAATCGCACAAAAATATAAAATAGCATCATTTTAATTTTTCATTAACCTCTTTATCATATATACATATACATATAATATACATATATATCATATATACATATACATATAATATACATTGATAAGTACACCAAGGAAACATAAAATCAACAACAGTAATAACAAACACTAAAACATCAGATTTATTGTCCTGCTATAATGTAAACCAAGTACCAATAAACCTTTAATCTTTACTTTTTATACATTTTTGTACTTTGAAGCATCGTATTGTGACCAGGTTACTGGTGACACTCACAAGGGGGCAGCATCAGCTGAGTGACGTCCTGCTTTATTCTATTTATTCGTCACACCACTGAGATTATCTGAATGAGTTAAACAATATGTGTTTAAAAGTATATGTTTAATCAGTTTAAAAATGAGATACGTCTTTAAATTAAAATATATTTATATAATCAGTAATCTTCAATAATACCAGGCCCAGTTAAAAATAAGGCGGGCTGCATCAGGAAGGGCATCGGGTGTAAAAACCAGAATGATCCACTGTGTCCCTTAAATATTGGAGAAGCTTAAAGAAAAAAAAATAGACAAACCATCAAGATGACTTTATTTGGAATAGAGCTTTTATTAGCTTACAAAAATCAGGATAGGTAGACAGACAGACAGATAGATAATTCACTGATTAAGGATTGAATCTCACAGAATACAGATTTCATTTACTCAGATATGAAATATACAGTACAATTAAGTTTTATTTCTCTCATTTCAGCACAGAGATACAGCAGACAATAATCCAGATACCCCGTTTGAATTCACACCTGAAAACTTGAAGGTAAGAAAATCTCAACATAAAACAATGGTGGTTTAAAATCATTTGTTTGGTTTGCCTGTTTATATTAAATGTGCAAAGTAGGATGAACTACAAATACACTTTTTTAGGCTGTCAGTTAGATAAGTAAAGTAATTCAGTCTAGTTTAAATATGCTAGTAAGTGTCTGTGTTTTTTTTCTGACAGCGAGTTGAAGCTATAATAAGTAACTACCCCACTGGACATAAGCAGGCTGCTACCATCCCAGTCCTGGACTTGGCTCAGAGGCAACATGGTTGGCTCCCAATCTCAGCTATGAACAAGGTAAGAAGAACAAACAAACAACAAAAGTTTGTATTAATATGTACTGATATTACTTAGGTGTAGTTATACTTTCAATAATAATAAGTAATAATATCATAAACACATTCCTTAATAATTTAGGTAAACATGCATGACGTTAACAGTTGTATTATTTGTACCGATAGTTAGCGTCCATCTGCAGTTAAGTGTCCATCTGATTTAAGCACTTACATTTTGTGGTTATATATGTTATACGTAATCTAACAGTGTTATGTTACAAGAACAAAAGAAACAAAGCAGAGATGAGGAACACTGTGATGTGAAGCAGAACACCTGCCATAAAGAGATGAGGATGATTCCTTTCAGCTACTCTCGTTAGGGGTCGCCTCAGTAAAATATTGTTGACATCGTTTTTACGCTGGATGCCTTTCCTAATGTAAACATTTGGGTTTGGGACCAGCACTAAGGGGGCAGGACGTGTGTCCCAATTTGAATTAATTGCGGAAAGCAACAAATCATAATCACGTTGAATTCATGAGTACTAGATTAATTACATTTATGATCATCACAAATACCCAGTAGCACTTTTTGGTGGTGTGTCTCTTTTAATTGTTGGGTGAAACCATTGAAAAGAAAAAAAAGATAGTTCAATGATGAAATAAAACATCAATATAATTTAATAAAACATGTCACTTTGCCATCAAGCTTAAGTACCAATAATGCAGTCCATTATATTTAATACACTGACAAATGTATGTGCTTCTAAATATACTCAAGCAAGTTCACACCTCGGGGTTTTTTCTTTTCTTTTCTTTTTTTCTTTCCAGGTAGCCGAGATCTTAGATGTTCCCCCAATGAGAGTGTATGAGGTAGCTACGTTCTACACGATGTTCAACAGGCAGCCAGTTGGGAAGTACCACATCCAAGTGTGCACCACTACACCCTGTATGCTGTGCGATTCAGACAGCATTCTGCACGCCATCCAGAATAAACTGGGTAAGTACACAATCCTTACTTAAATGTTCGTGATCTTAGAGGTTGAATAAGCCTGTAAGTTCTAGTGAAAATCTGACATAGGCAGTGCTTTAAATTAACCAGATACCTTAACCAAATACTAGACAATCATAAAAGCTATGATACAAAGGTAGCCCATCAGACCCTATGCGGAGTTGAACCGCATCTCGGATGAGAGTGCCACCACCAGAGTCGCATGTAGGCGTGTTATAGCAGTGTTAACTACCTATAACTTTGTTATAGCAGTGTATCTACCTATAACTGTGTTATAGCAGTGTTACTACCTATAACTGCGTTGAAATCTAAAAATAACATTTTGTCTTACAAACATTATTCAACAGCAGAAAATGCAATTTTACTGCAGCAGTGAATATTCAACCTTTTTCCTCCCATACAGGTACAGCCCGTTTTGCCTGTTTCTTGTCACGTGGTTGGTTTATAGCATAAAAAAATTAAGTGATCCCTTAGTTACCAAATGTAATTGATAACTGGTACTAATTAGAATACACACCAGGACTTGGATTACTGGCAACCTTTATGAGGGTTAAGGGACTCTTACGAACCATACTAAAGCAGTTATCTTTAAATAGCTGAAACAGTAGTACGTCTTCCCAGAAGTGAATGGCCTAACCAAAAAAGGGGTTGCAAGGCAGAAACAAGTACAAACAAGCCTCACATTTTCCATAAAAGCATCTCGATGACCCTGAAGCCTTTAAGGATAATGGTCTGTGGACCAGTGAGTCACCCTGTGATGTTGAAGTAGAATGTCTGGGTCATCGGCATATCCAAAGCTTACGTGGATAGTTGGTTTATGCAACTAGACAACAGTCCAGAACCACATCTGAATATCTCAAAATAAAGATTTTGGAGTGGCCCGTTTAAACTCAATAGTTCAAGCCAGATAGTGGCAGATCCTTTTGCAGTTCATGAATGAAAGCCCTCTAATGTGGATGAATTTAAGCAAAAAAGACTGGCGGCAAAATGGAAGTGATATAATTTGTATGATGTGTGATTTATCAAACGTTTCTCTTAATATTTCCTCTTACAACTATAACAGTGTTGTCCTCCTATGACGCCAACTTGGTAGAAATGAAAATACAGTATCAACATAATACCAAGATGTCAATACTATTAAAAAAGGTCAGTTTTGGTGATCATTGTAGTCGATTATGTTCTATTGAGAGTGTTAATCATGATTAAAACATTTGTGCAGCCCTAATCTGGAATTTGAATCTAAATGTAGAAAATGCAAGCTAGGAGTGTTGGTTTGTTATCAGATGCCCTGGGTTCAGGCTTTTAAGTATCAACTTACATTTAGTTTGTGTTTCACTACCATGCGACACCCTGCAAAACAATAAAACATTACATTCAGGTATTGCACTGTCAAACATGTAAACTTAAATCCATAATTACTTAATATCTGTTGTACAAGTATCATTTGATCTGATTATTTGCAAACCATAAAACCTGAAGCCAGTCTTTGTGACTGTTAGGTGTCAAGGTTGGCGAGACCACATCAGATGGGCTGTTTACTCTAATAGAAGTGGAATGTCTTGGTGCTTGTGTAAATGCACCAATGGTCCAAATCAATGACAACTACTATGTAAGTAAATCATTTTGTCTTTTTTTTTACAGTACTTAAACATCAGCTCTAGCAGAAGCTGTTAATTTGTCTCGCCTTGTAACATGTAGTCTAAATGAATGGGGGGGGGGGGCTTTTGTATGTAGCCTTGGGCTTTACTTTTATTACTTATTTTAAGATGCCTTCTATTACTGCTTGCCATGTGGACATGCCTGGACAACTGTATTATCAGGTGCAACATACTTAACATTAGCTGATATACTAAAATGCATTATTTAGTGTGTTAACACTGTACTAGGTAAAGTTTACACATGAGTGTTAAACCCCACCTAAGAGAATTTGTAGCTAGTTAGCATTTGGCTAAGCGAGCTCTGTAACTAGAACGAAACAAGTCTGGCTTACTAGCTAAGCTGAATCTTTGATTCAGTGTTCGTATTCATCCAGCGATAACATAGTTAACTATTAATAAACAGGCAAAATAATGCTAGCCCAACAGCTGAAAAGTACTGTTACTTCAGTTTCAATCCTATTAAAAAATCAAGGGATAACTTTTACAATTCGATCCACCCGAGGTGGGGAATTATGCTGTTTTTATTAAGTTTAATGCAAACCATAATGCAGTAAAAGCTAAGTTATTTCGTACTGTTATTAATATGCACCACTGTTCTGGTCTGACTAATCTCTAATTTCTGCTGCAACATGCAGATGGTCGACATGCAAAATAAGGTGCAAACAATTTGTGCCTGTCCGACAGGAGTGACACCTGGTGTGGTTCTCTGCAGTTGTAGCCTATCCACTTGAAGTTTTCACATGTTGTGTGTTATTGGTGTTAATAAAGCTTTTCTGTCCTGTCTGCTTAAATCAGTATGGATATTGTACTCCTACCACTCATTAATATAGCTTTTTCCCTGTAAAACTGCTGCTACAATCAGCCATCTTCAGTCACAGTACCACCAACCACATCACGGTCACAATGCACCCCTCCCACCATTATTTTTCTAAATGTTATAAGTATATATAGCGACTGATCGTCATTAAAAACATTTATCAGCTTGTATGGTAAATTCCATTCTACTATTGGTCATGGGAAACTGCTTAAGAAGCTGCTTGGGTAATGATGCATATAATTGTAACCTTTCAGTTAAATGGAAAGTCATGTGCTGGGCTCTGCAGCTTAACATGGGCCAACAAGTTCCACTTCTACAGTTAAACATAAACCCTGCTGATAGAAGTGGCTGTTTGATGCTTATCTAAGATAAGCCTCTCTTTTTTTCACCTAAGGTGGACATTAGTCAGTGCTTATGCAACAGATATGGTGGGAAGGAATTTTATTGCTTATCTATTTTATTGTGTTATGGGTTTACAGGCATAACCTAGTTAAATGTTTGAGGGTTTTTTTTGTGTAATGTGTATATTTATGTATGCAAGGAAGTAAAAATTGCCCTGACTGGCCATTGTTGCTCATTCCATTGCAAAGCTCTGGTCTTGGCACAGGAGCCACCATTCTGAAACAGGACGGCCAATTGCAGTATGTTTCTGAAGTTGCATATTATAGGTCTATACATCCACCAGCCACCTTATTAGGTACATCATCCTGATACTGTACAGACCCTACCTTCGCCATTAAATTTAAGTCAATAGGTCACTAATGTACATTTATTTACACTTTTGTGGCACTGGGTTCAAATGACTTGTGCTATGAGACGTTGCATTATCATGATGGAACTAGCTATTATAAATTAAGGCCATGAAGGAATGCACTCAGGCTGCAGAATTCAATTAAAGCTTGACTGGAATTATGGGGCGCAATGTGTGCCAAGAAAACATTCCTCATACCGTTATCCTGCCACCAGCCTGTTGACACAGTGCAGGTGGGGTCCATTGATTCATGTTGTTTAAAATCAATTCTGAGATTACCACTGTTGTAAATAACGGTTATTTCAGCTACCATAGCCTTCCAGTCAGCTCTAAATAGATCGAGAGCCAGGTCTATTCTAATCCTGTCCGATCTCACAAATGCTCCTTCGGCTAAATGGGAACAAGTTAAGAACAACAGGAAGAAATATTGTGAAAAGGTCTCCCAGATAAGTGGAGGCACTTTTGGAAAGAGTTAAACTGAAGATGTTCATTAAGGCAGTGGCATTGGTGGCAATCTTAAACTAGCACAACAGGAGCTTGTGTTTGTAGATAAGGGGCAAAAAACAGCTTATAACAGAAGTCAGTCCTTAGCTATTGAATTAAGATTCAGGATTTGTCACAGTTACATACAACCTGCAGTGAAATGTTACCTGGCCCAGCTTTTGTATTAGTCATATCTTTTTCTCTACAAGCAAAGTGGCTATTCAAAGAAATCAGAAAAGTCCTTTCTTAAAATTTGCAGTGACTAACATTTTCATTTCTAAAATCAGTGTGTCAAACATAAAGCGTGAGTGTATAAACTTGACCCATTTCCTTTGTAGGAGGATCTAAAGCCTAGTGACATTGAGCAGATCATTGATGAACTGAAGGCTGGGAGAGTCCCCGCACCAGGACCCAGGTATGACTCTTTTATACTCTTAAAGAGTAGTACAGATACTATTGTGTCATTCTTTCCTATGAGGGGAGAAACTGGTAGAAAATGCATATTTATTGCCTTAAACAAGTACAGATGAATTACAACCATCATTGTAAAATATCTTGCATTTATACTTGTTACAAAATCCAATTTCGATATCCTTTTATCTTTTGGTTGGCTTGGTTTGCTGCCAGTAGTTTAACCACAGATTATAATGTATACTTATGACACTCTTGTTATCTGGTTACTTTACAATACAGCAAGTATTTAATAGCATTTAATAGGATGATAATAGCTACCCACACAGAAAGAACAGGTTACATTAAACACCAGATCACTAATAAATTATTGATGTTGTTTTTGCGATGTGTGCAGGAATGGCCGTTTCTCATGCGAGCCTGCTGGAGGTTTGACCTCTCTCACTGAACCTCCTCCTGGACCTGGTTTTGGAGTCAGAGCTGACTTATAACTTCACCAGAGCCCCTCGATTAACCAGTCCTTATGAATATCAGTTGGAATTGTGAGTGTAAATAAAAATG
Source organism: Trichomycterus rosablanca (assembly GCF_030014385.1). NCBI lineage: Eukaryota > Metazoa > Chordata > Actinopteri > Siluriformes > Trichomycteridae > Trichomycterus > Trichomycterus rosablanca. The sequence goes on from NC_086012.1 coordinate 12,805,858, forward strand.
TTAAGTATACCTAGCAGCTCTGTCATCATTTGATTATAATTCTTAAGTATGTGTCATTTTATATAATATTATTAAATTATTTGAAAGGTATACTTTAATGATGTTAGGTATGCAGTACTATATGGTTTTGCACCTACCAGCAGAAATTGGGAACTTGAAGCACAAATTTCTGGACCTAAAAAAAAACAAAAAACATTTTGCCTAAAGTATAGTGTTTTTTTTTTATGAAACAAAGCTCTCTTAAAGAGATTTACAACCATAAAGTGCTAATAACCAGTGCTCTTCTGATTACTAGTCCAGTACCTTAACCACTGAGCTACCACATGCAATACAATCACCGTTCCAAACGTAACAGTTAGGCAGACTGTCCATTTTTTAAATTACCCAGGCATACGTGTTCCTTTCACAAACGTACTGTATAAACACGGGCTCTTATCTCTGTCGAACATGCATCTTCTTAGGAGCGGATGATAAATTATAATGGCAGCAGTCTGGATAGAATCAACCAGAAAACAAGAACGGATATAAGAGCTCAACTGAAAAGCACAGAAACTATAATTCTGTAAGTGTGGTTTCACATCAATCAGGGTTTTTACATAATTTACAGTATTTCATTATTTACATGCAATACTGCTTATATAATTATGCAGTGTGTCAGCACACCAGTAGCCCAGTTTTTTTCCACTAAAGGTTTGTTTACCTCAGTTGCAGTATGTATGCTACTAAAATCACATCCTTTTTTTATCTGAATGCTAATGGAGCTAAAGTTGATAAAAATGAAAGTAAGCACAACTTGGTTTGTTGTGCAGGTGTGTTCACAGTTTTGTTTCCTGTCATTAACAGACTCGGGTGGCGCAGTGGTAAGTTACACTAGGTTACTGCCACTGGGATTCAGGGTTAGAGTCCCCAGCTGTGCCATTTGCCAGTAGCACATCTACATACAGACTTGATTGGCTATGTCTGGCAATAGGGAGGGGTACCTCAAAATGGATGTCCTGTCTGGGGTGTGTTACTGTGTTATAGTCAGTGTTATAGCAGTCATATGATAAATGACTCAGACTCGGCTTTATTGTCATTCAAAACCATGTACATGATTAGAACGAAATGCAGTTACTTAGTATTAAATGGATCTAGTCCTTGAAAGTTTCAATGGGCTTAAAATACTACACTTTAACCATATTTATACAGAGAGCTGATTAAAGATTTAATTATTATTTATTTAATGTTATCAGAAAGCAACAAACATTACACAGCAAATTTCTGTCAATGTAACCCCAACAGTCTGTTAAGTCCAGCTCATTATTGTTTGATGGAGGATAAGATGCTTGATTTTAAAAACTTAAAATGTAACACAAATTTGGCACTGGTGGCGCAACAGTCTAATACATCAACCCGAGTCTCGGTGGTGCTACCGTCCTAGTCGGCCTTGCCAGAGGAAGAATCACGTTGCTGCTGCAAAAATGACTCCTAATGTCTGCTCAAGGCACCTACACAAGTGGTAGAGGAATACAGAAATATAGCATGTTCTTGACTTTCCCTCTGGGATTAATAAAGTCATCCATCCATCCATCCATCCATCCATCCACCCACCCACCTACCCACCCACCTACCCACCTACCTGTTATCATACCTGTTATCATACCTGTTATCATACCTGCACTGGACTAGTAAGTAGAAGGTCGCTGGTTCAAACCCCACCACTGCCAGGTTGCCACTGTTAGGCCCTTGAGCAAGGTCCTTAATCCTTAATTGCTTATACTCTATACTGTAAGGACAAGCTGGGTAGAACTTTGGGTTATTAATCAAAAGGTTAAGAGTTCGAATCCCGGCTCTGCCATGCTGCCACTGTTGGGCCCTTAATCAAGGCCCTTACCCCTCTCTCTACTCCAGGGGTGCCATACAATGGCTGACCCTGCGCTCTGACCCCAGCTCCCAAACAATCTGGGATATTTGTACTGTACATACACAATAATCTCCTAAACCCTCCCCTTTATGCCTTTGATGTTTTCATAACTTCCATGCAATGAGTCTGCTTTGTTATTGTAAGGATGTCTGTTTAAAAACTAAATCAAAAATGGAAAGATTCGGGACATTCATGCTATATTTTGCACATATGCAGGAACAAAACAAAAATCTGAGTGAGAATGAAGGCCGCCTGTGCTGAAGCTTCATGTTCGTGCTCGTCTGTGGAGCGCCCATCCCCCCCAGCACTACCGTCTCTCTCTCCCTTGCGATTTCAGCCTGTTCTGCAACATAATTATCAACACTGCGCATGCGCCGTACTACATAACTCAAATACTACTGCGCAACAACACAAGACAGTTTTCTGACTACATGCTCACGCTAAGCACATATTAAACACTTAAAAAGTTCCTAGCGCACAAGAAACAACATTTTATATGAATTTAAGACATAAAATATACATATTTACTGCAAATTCTGTAAACGCATCCTGAGCCTCAGACCCTTTCGAGAAAGTTCCCACTGGCTGCAGCGTCCAACGGAAAAGATGACGTCACCGGCCGAGCGTCACTTCGCCCCCTTCGCAAACATGCGCACAGACTGTTAAAAAACTGCGAAAATGAAGCGAGTTTTTACTTAACGCTGTAGTACACGAACACATCTTGGCTACTGCAACAGGGAAGAAAAAAAAAACACTGTTTTGATACTTGTTCTAGGGCTAGCATGCTCAAAATGGAGGAACGTATACAAAGAGCTAGCCAAATCGGGCGAGAGCGCAGCTTTTATAAGCTCGGTGCAGGGCTCGGGTGGTCACGTGACCCGGTTTAGTCCAACCAGCGAGTGTTTTTCTGCCAGGCTTTTCTTAGTGACCACCAGTGTAGCTGCGATGTTTTCAAACGGAGCTGGTAGAAACGTCACTCACTCGTAGTTTCATGATATTTCTGTAAAATTAAAAACCAGGCTGCTTACTGTTTATTTAAATAGTACATTTTATCTTTGGCTCGGTCGTGGATATTCAAGTGAAGCTGAAAGCATATTGCGAACGCGCGGTAAGTCTCCCTTCAGACTTCTTTTGACGGTAGTAAGCAAGCTAAGCTAGCTAACGTAGGTTGCCTGACTGCCTAAGCGGGCTGTTTTCCTATAGCGCGTACATGTGTCTGATTCTCTGTGCTTGTTTACTGCGTGGGTGTCATTATTTATGTCGTTATTTACATACTACACAAGTATAATATAATTTAGTCGCTATCGTTATTGTCTTAGCGGAAAGTGACAACCAGGCTTGGTGTGTAAGGACTTGGAGGGAATAAGAAGCTAGAAATGTGTCGTTTTCGAGAGTCGGTTCCTTGAGTCGACTCTTTGGATTGAACGTTGAGGCCAACTCACCGTAAAGAGCCGTTTATACTATGTTGACTATGTTTTCACATAAAATAATTTCTTTATTTAAAAGTACCGTACAGTGTTAAGAGGTAGGACTAAGAACAACAAAATGCTTACCACAAAAAAGAGAAGAATAACACATAAGTATTTGCAAATGTCCTCAGTCTGCAGCTCTTTCTAGAATACATAGCTTTAAAATGCAGACGTGTATCCTGTTAAAAACATAAATACAGACTTGGCCCTCATAAGATTACATCATTTAATTAAATAAATAAAAATGAGTATGCGTCATAAAAAAAAGCTAACTGGCTTTAGCTTTATTATTATATTCCTTTATGTTTAAACTTAAACTACTAAAAATCTGACTGATTAAAAGTTTATTTAAATTCAAATTTGTCACAAAACATGTTTCAATAAGAAGTAACAAAGAATATATCAGTTATTTAGGTCCTGAGGCAAAAATACAGGCTGAAAAACTGCATAAAATTTCTATTTATTAGTTGACTGATTCAATATAAATTGTAACTACAGGCAGACAGTTGGCAAACAAAACATTGTAATGGATGAATTTCATTATTCAGCTATTTTTTGGATATTACATAGAAGCAATACACATGCATTCATTGATAATACAGACAATACAGTACACTCATTAATTGACATGAACAAAAATGTATAAAACCTATTTATAAATCATCTTATATTACACATGCCGATAACCATGTGCATTATATTTTGCTATATCCTGGTTGAATCTCTCAGTCCATTACTGTGTGGCACCCACTTCACCAAGGTCAGTGGTGGTTTAATGGTTAAGGTACTGGACTGATAAGAACAACGTTGAGGGTTTAAGCCCCACCACCAATCTGTCACTGTTAGCCCTTGAGCAAGACCTTTAACCCTCAGATGCATAGATTGCATCCTGTCTCATTTGTAAGCAGCTTTGGCTAAAAGCATCTTTCAAATGTAAGATGTTCCAGCAGTGCCAATGTTCTGCCCTGACTGGTAAACAGCTAAACGGAATTACAAATGATATGGTATTCAAATGATTCAAATAGGAAGGTCATTTATAATTAACCTAGTATGAGCCAGTTTATGAAAATGTAGAATTGTAGAATCGAAATAAAGTTGGATAAAATAATTTCAGTAAGGTAACATTTGTCATTGCTAAAAGTTGAAGGTATTGTAGCTCCATGCTTTGACATTTATTTAAATACTTTTAGTGACAAGCAATGCAATAATTGGATAAATATACAAAAACGATAACTCGATGTTACTGATATTCCTGAACATAATGCTTGTTATAAAATACTATTTTACATTTGTTTATATTCACATTTCCACTGATTAAAACTAGAAATAGCAACCAAACAATACAAATGTGACACACATAAAGATACTGGAGTGTCTTGGAGATTTAGATTCAGATTTTTTTTCTGTGTTGTTCATAATATAAAATATAACCATGTATTTATATTATTCAGTTAGTTTTATTTAGACCTGTACAATATGGTGTGGCAAGACACCACAGAAACAGTTGTATTGCATGCTTTTACAAATTGTTGGCCAATATAATGATACAATTTGACTATAGTTATACTATTTTAACTAACAATTTAATTATTTTTAACCAATATCTTGCTAAATTGTTGTAGGTTAACCATTAAACAACACACTTAAAGCTGATTCATACATTAAACATAAACAGTACAACATGACAGTGATGCAGAACAAAAATGTGTGCATACATTTCAAGAGCAATTTTAGTGACAAGCAATGCACTATAATGTTAGATAGATACTTTCTACTCTATCTATCTATCTATCTATCTATCTATCTATCTATCTATCTATCTATCTATCTATCTATCTAATCTATCTATCTATCTATCTATCTATCTATCTAATCTATCTATCTATCTATCTATCTATCTATCTATCTATCTATCTATCTATCTATATATATATATATATATCTAACATTATAGTGCATTGCTTGTCACTAAAATTGCTCTTGAAATGTATGCACACATTTTTGTTACATTTCCAAACCAAGAACAAAAGGACCAATATAGCTCATTTTGACCGTGTTAAACTGACAATTCTACTGAACCGAACAGCCGTGTAGGGGATAAAAGAAGGATTCGACTCGCATTGGTGCGTTGAGTCAGTTTATTTGACTCACTGAAAAGAGCCGGAATGCCCATCACTGTGCTGAGCGAAGCTAACATGGCTAGCACAGCTAGAGAAGCGTTATTGTCTGCGTCTGTTAGGGTGGCGCAGTCTGCAACACTCACAATTAGCAGCGTTTTCTCTTCTAACTAAACCTCTCATACTTAAATCTGTGTCTAATTCAACTCTACTACACCTCAACGTTTTGGTTAGTGTTATTTTGCTATTTATGAAAGGACCTTCCCAAATGTGAACGCATTTGCTGACAGATGTACTATACTCCTGATATGTACACGTTATTTACCCATTAGATATTCATGTTCGTTGTATGTATTGCAGAAGCACTGATGCAGGTGAAAGCCGGTGTGTTTATTGTTTATCGTGGCTGTATTGTAGCTCCTGGTCGCTTCTGCGCCACGCGACAGCTCGTGCAAAACAGCGCGTTTGTAGGCACTGCGTTTGGGGGGTGTGTTACCACAAAGCTCCATTCCCTTCAGTCCTCAGAGCAAGAAGCTCTTTGTCTAAAGGACGAGCCCGGCAGCCGACAAGCCTTCCTTCTTTCTTTCAGTTCTCACGTTTAGCTTCTCTCAAGCATATTTTAAAGGACCAAGAGCTACTACGTTGTTTACTAGGACACCATTTGAATTGACGCAAAGCTCAGCACGCTTTACATCGTGAAGCACCAATTACGCACAAGGTTCAATATCAGATGTTACCTGTAGTAACTCGATATTAGTAATATTCCTGAACATAATGCTCGTTATAAAATACAATTTTTACATTTGTTTATGTTTACATTTCTATTCAATAAACCTAGAAAAAAACAAAGAATATCAGTAAACATATGTCCTATGATTAATATGAATATAACGTTATAACTATAGCTATTTACATATATGGAATTATATCTATGTATGTATATAGTAGTATGTACATAGATATAATTCCATATATGTAAATAGCTATAGTTATAACTTTATATTCATATTAATCATAGGACATATGTTTACTGATATTCTCTGGGGTTTTTTTTTGCACAATGCTGCTATTTGCACTTCTGGTAGATGCTAACTACATTTCGTTGCCTTGTACCTGTACTGAGCAATGACAATAAAGTTCTGTTTGTCTGTCTGTCTGTCTGTCTATCTATCTATCTATTGCAGTGTCCTAGGATTTAGATTTCTTTCCTGTGTTGTTCATAATATACACCAATAAGGCATAACATTATGACCACCTCCTTGTTTCTACACACACTGCCCATTTTATCACCTCCACTTACCATATAGAAGCACTTTGTAGTTCTACAATTACTGACTGTAGTCCACCTGTTTTTCTGCATGTTTGTTAGCCCCCTTTCATGCTGTTCTTCTATCATCAGGACCACCACAGAGCAGGTATTATTTGGGTGGTGGATGATTTTCAGCACTGCAGTGACACTGACATGGTGGTGTGTGTTAGTGTGTGTTGTGCTGGTATGAGTGGATCAGACACAGCAGCGCTGATGGAGTTTTTAAACACCTCACTGTTACCGCTGGACTAAGAATAGTCCACCAACCAAAAACATCCAGCCAACAGCACCTTGTGACCACTGATCATAGTCTAGAAGATGACCAACTCAAATAGCAGCAATAGATGCACGATCGTCTCTGACTTTACATCTACAAGGTGGACCAACTAGGTAGGAGTGTCTAATAGAGTGGACAGTGAGTGGACACGGTATTTAAAAACTTCAGCTGTGCTGCTTTGTCTGATCCACTCATACCAGCACAACACACACTAACACACCACCACCATGTCAGTGTCACTAGTGCTGAGAATGATCCACCACCTAAATAATGCCTGCTCTGTGGGGGTCCTGACCATTGAAGAACAGGGTGAAAACAGGCTAAAAGGTAGAGAAACAGATGGACTACAGTCGGTAATTGTAGAACTACAAAGTGCTCCTATATGGTAGGTGGAGGTGATAAAATGGACAGTGAGTGTAGAAACAAGGAGGTGGTCATAATGTTATGCCTATTCAGTGTAAAACATTAACATGCATTTATATTAGTCACATTTTTTAAATCAGACCTATCCAATATAGTGTGGCAAGGAACCACTGTAATATTTGTATTGCATGCTTTTACAAATGGGTGGGCAATATTGTGTAGTTCATTATTTAGAATGTATATTTTAAACAAAGAACGTTAGTACAAGTACAAATTAGTACAACATTACTTAATATAAGAAGGTATGACATGAGGCATAATATTAATATCATGTTTGTTGAGAGATAACATTACACACCAAGATTTGCAAAGTCACAGTGCTCTTCTGTAAGGGAGAGGGTTGAATTTCAAAGTCAAATCTCATCAGAGTGACAGATTTTCCCCTCAGTGTCAGTAATAAATGCTATAATCAGATTTTGATTTAAATATTAACTACAGACTGTTATTGTTATAGTTGATGTTGTATAATATTATCGGTTATAATCGAATTGTTGATATCCTTTATTCAAAGTTTGTGTTAGTTATTTTAATTATCTTATAAACTTGACAGTAATGCACCAATGGATATACACATTATAAAGATGCATTTTACTCTGTATTTCAAGCTTTGTAATAATTGCAAAAAAAAGCAGGGCTCAAATAATATCTTAAAATCTAAAACATGAAATACAGTATGGGTTAACTGCGGCAGACTTTTTTAGGGCAGATTAATAGTCATCAAAGAGGCAGATTTGCAAACATTAACTAACAGAATGTACTTGACACATGGTCTAAGCTTTAACCAATCCAGCAACACTGTGGCCAGGACTTTGAGCTAGATTCCAGAAGTGTGCTTGCTTTAGTTGTGGCTGCACCACTGTTTCAAATACATCGTGGAAAACTGAGCTTATTTAGGTAGTGTAAGAAATTCGGTAGGTTGTGTTAGGAACCCATTGAGCAAGATGTTATTGTTTTATAATTATGATTCTATATTTCTGGCTATTCATTTTGGCGAATACTCTACTGGTCCTATAAAATACCTGCTTTTAATGAGCATGGGTCTTTCTTAAAGCAAAATAGTGGCACATTTTCGCACTCACCACCCAATCAGTTCAAAAAGAACATTTTTCAACACAAGATAAAAATTGTACTTTCACTCTGTACTGGACATAATCTGTAAAGAGAAAGTGAAACTGGCAAAATCTCAGTCCATGTAAGGCAAGACCCGTAACCACTTTTTGGATTTAATATTTTCTTTATTATTTAAAAGGCAGTGAATATGACCTTTATGAATATGTAATTGTATGCTTAGCAGACAACAATAAATATTTACATGGTCTGTAATCCTATTAATTTGATTACAAAATAATAAAAAAAGAAATGATTAAAGTCACTATAACATTGTCATTACAATAAACTATAGGGACAACAATGATATATTTTAATTTAACACAGGCATTACATATTTGACATTTTTGTCATATGTAAAATATTTCAACAGCTAATACTTTGGTTCATGTAAAGCAGTAGCGTTCTATTTATGCACACATTGTATTTATAAAGAAAAATACTTAGCTTGCCATTCTATGTTTGGAGCAAAAATCTGCCAGTAGAACAGTATCAAACACAAACACCACAAACTGAGCTAGCTGTAGTGGTAAATCAAATAATCAAGATGTAGCCAGTATTTTAAACCTCTTTCTTACAATATTAGTGTAGTAATCATACTGGGGCATGATGCAGAATAGTGTTTGTATGGGTGAAGTACTTGGACCCAATGTGACGCAGATCAGAATGAAGTGGATACTAAAGAAAAAAAAATATAATGCACCATGATTCAGTTTGCTGCCTCATGTTTTAAAACCATACCAATGCAATTCAAGTCTTCAAGTTAAGGCATTTATATTGTGCAGGGTTATATCGTCAAAGCTTAATTTAAAATAGTATTTTTATAGTATAATAGTATAAAAAAAATGGTTAATAGAATGAGACTTGTGTTTAATATTGACTATAGCCTGTATGACATGCATCTTTACATGATTTAAAACAATAATTAATTACACCAGTAAGTACCTAACCATTCACAGCGTTTGGTGCATGCAGGCACCGAATATTCTCTTATATATTTGCTCCTGCGTTTGAATTCATCCACCTCGAGTCTGCACCACTGGGCGATAAAGATAAGCATTTCCAGAGAGCTCAGAATGTGAGCAGAGGCTGTTGGCATGTTCGAGAGAGACAGAAACAGGCATGTGTACGAGCGCTGTGACTCACCCTCTTACCCATTAGACATTGCCCTTTGTGCTCAGAGCCGTTCCCATGAGAGACCCGTTGCTTGAGATTTAAACTGGATGCTATTTAGCATCAGATTTTGAGGCAGATTTTATTTAGCTATGCTCTTTTTCCATGACATAAGAAGGTTTTTAAAAGTAAACATGTCTAAGTTATAAATTAATTGTCTATAAATGCTATAAACATTGTCGGTTTGGGTTTTGGGGTTGAGAAACTGAATTTTTTGCAACACTGCTGTAAAATAACGTTTTGTACAAATGAACAAATTTGACTTTTGTATTTAACTTGGTGGTAAATGTGCATTTGGTGATTTATTTCTTGCTGCAAATGAAGACCCAAAACAACAATATGTAAATAGACATTTTAAATATTAAAAATATAATATTTAAAAATACAACAAAACAGCTTTCTTGAAACATAGGTGGAGAGGATTTAAATGTGTGATCAGTGTTTGGAACTTAACCCCATCAAACACCTTTGGGATGAACTAGAACAGAAAATGTGAGTCAGGCAGTCTGGTGCTAAATTTGCATTCCTAGATTGTATGAAAGGTATTCCATGTCTCTTTTTGTAATTGCAAAAACTCTCTTCTTGCATCATCGTCAAATACGATCCTTCAGTGGGTGTTATAAGTGAATTTGGGTTTAATGTTCTTTATGACATATTTATTGTAGCAACAGTGGTGAACAGATGTATGGATTTACTGATCCAATAACGAAACTGTATCTAAAAACGTCTTTTTTTACATGCATGACTTTTAAAGTATGTTTCCGTGTAACGTCACTTCATGTCTGAGGGGGAAATCCCCAAAATACGTTTGTCATCCTACCTAAAAGGTCAGACACCAGGACTACGAGGTGACTCGATGATATGTAGGCCCTTAGCTGCGCTGTAGCCAGCTGATGTGGTAAGCTCTTCATAGCTGCGGTATTTACTACGTAGGAACGTCAGTGATTACAAATCTTTCATTTTTTTTATATTAGATTTGAATTCTTTGAGACAGAATTATTCAAAATGATCTACTGAGCAAAGGCATGACCTGTTACATGCAACCTGACTTAAACCCACAACAGGAAGGATGTGATAGCAGCTACTTTCTTTTTCTTGTAATTTTATGAATTTTACAGCAACTTAAAAGCAGTTTTTATTCATTATAGATGTTGGTGTATTGTCCATAATAATGCAGATGTTAGTTAAAATTTTTAAAACTATAGGGCTGATTTTGCTGTTTTTGCCTATAATCCAGACCCATTAGTTAATACTTTGTAGAAGCTCCTTTAACGACAATTATTACAGCTACAGTTCATCTTAAATACATCTCTACAAGCTTTGCACACCTGGCCGTTGATCACATTCTTCGTGGCAGATCCTCACAAGCTCTGTCAGACTGGATGGCGAGTGTCTGTAAACTGCCATAATTAATATAAATACTACCTAGTATAAATCCACAACACAGTAAAGTGTCCTAAAAGCTCAGGGGTCTGAATAAATTCTAAACCCATTATATGCAACAGGTCTGAACACTGATCACATCGTGATATACACAAGTAAAGTGTCTCTGCAGAGAATATTGTTTGTGAAACCTGTTTTAAAGCAATTATTTAAGCTTTTGAATTTCATGGTCAGGACATGCTCAGTGTTCAGGACATGCTTAGACAAAAACCTTGTTCCTATCAGTGTATTGAGCTCAGTTTTATTTATTTGTTAGTACTTAGGTTAAATGCATTATTGGCGGATCTAAATGGCTAAGTGAAAAATCCTGTTATGTGGCAAAAGTGCTTCTTTTTAATATAAACACATTTAAGTATGTGCCATCTGTAGTCTGACCACTCCGGCACGCTGGTTTTCAAGAGGATGTGAAAATGAAACTTCTGTATCTAGAAAAAGTGTGTGTGTGTGAGTGTGTGAGAGAGAGAGAGCGAGCAGTCGAAGTTCATGAACCATTCCCTCCTGCACGTACACGCTTGCACGTGCTTGTGTAAGAGCAGAAAGTGCAGCATTCTACTTCGTAAAAGTTTAACAGTTTGAAATTAAGATTTTTGCTGCTACGTGGTTCCTCTGACACCAGCTTTTCTAACTCTGTGTATGACTGAGAAATAGTAAAGACTACAGGCTGAATGATCAGGTTTTTAAGGCCATAAGGTAAATAACATTTATGCAGGTACTAAAATGTTGGTGCTCTTTTTATTATAACCATAAACAAAATATTAACAAACAATAATATAGCTCAGCTTTGCAATCTGGAACACAAAATGTCCAAATAAATTATAAACTTTGCACATAGAATATTAGAATTCGTGATATCATGACCAATCCAGGGCCTGGATGTCGGGCATCTTGCGTGCTGAGTGTTTTGTGAGTGTTTTTAATAGAGGATGTGTTTATTTATCAGTATTTATCAATATTCAGTAACATTTTAATGGGAATTCAAGATTGTTCCCCCCTTCCAATGCTAGGAATGCAGTTTTCCCTTTATAAAAGATAATCAAACATTCTTAATCGATGGGTAGCCGTAAATAGATAAGCTTATAAATATTAATGCATTTTAAATATTTTAATACAAATAATAAAACAGTGTAACATGGCAGTAATGAAGAACAGTTATAAACTTACATATACTTCAGCATTTAAAATTATAATTTTAACCAAACAAAAAGCTAGTACCTAGCACTTAGAATTACATATTCAAATCTCAAAGCTTCTCTCTATAATATTGTTTCTAATAACAAGATAAGCAGAGTCATACCTTTATTTTATGGCTTTAGAAAAACATCTGAATCATTTTTGCACATCCACACATGCAGAGTTAATATTCCTCTGTTACATCTGCAGTGTGTTCCCCCACATTTAGACATGACATTTTGGGAAACACCGCTGCACATGCACGCTAAGGGGGTGTTAAATTTCTGCTCAGTCACATTTTATTACAGCACCAGATTTTGACCTCAAGTGTGTGAAAGATCTCCACCTCCGCTCCTAAATAAAATATCAACTGTCGGTTGCTGGGAATGAATTTAAACGATCTTTTAAGCAACTGCATTCATTAAACAATGACTTTTGTGCCGGTTATTAGTTCACTGGTTAATTATTAGCATTTAAAAATAAATACCAACTCTTTAGTCGACTTTTAATATTTTCCTAGGAATCTTGATATTCCATTTAGAATTTTTTTTATTTGGTAAAGGCAGTGTTTGTTTTTTCTCTTTTTTTGTGGCACATTTAACATTTTGTTTTTATATGCAATGTGTTAAACTAAGCGAATAGGTAAATAAATTGTGCACTGAAATTTGCAAAAACAAACATGAAACTATTGCGTTCAATCTTCTAGTCACACAAAAGGTTCCTATATAAGGATCTGTACAATGTATATCGTATAACATCTAGGTTCTCACATTAGATAAACTTATGAAGGTGTACAACTGCTGCCTAAACCAGTTTATACGTGAACATACTGGTGTTTGTTTATTATTTATCATTATTAATAAATCTATGTTATTTCTCTTAATTGTGAATTATTTGTGCAATTTGAGTTGTGCGTTTATTAGGATCTTAACGTCATGTTTTACACTTTGGTTACATTCGTGACAGGAACGGTAGCTACTCATCACACAAGGTTCATCAGTTCATAAGGTTATATCGAACACAGTCATGGACAATTTAGTGTCTCCAGTTCACCTCACTTGCACGTCTTTGGACTGTGGGAGGAAACCGGAGCACCCGGAGTAAACCCGCGCAGACACGGGGAGAACATGCAAACTCCACACAGAAAGACTCGGACCGCCCCACCTGGGAATCAAACCCAGGACCTTCTTGCTGTGAGGCGACAGTGCTACCCACTTAGCCACCGTGCCGCCCAGTGCAATTTGGGTAATACTGACTTAGGATGTAAACATAAATCACTCAAAATGACTGACACTCGTCTATTGGCATTGTCCTAATTCTCTCCCCCCACCTTATTTCTTTTTTACTCTTTATTTAATCGTTTATCATTTCATTTTTTACTATTGTCACAATTTTATTACCGGTTAAGTTTGGACTATTATGAAATGGACTAGTAGTTGTTATAACCCATGGATAAAAGAAATAACATGCGGAATTAAAATTGTAAATAAGAACTGTGTAATGACACATAAGTAAGATAGAGGAGTTTAAACATAAACATGTGCAATTATGTGCAGATGGAATGTGGTGCACACTTCCACACTCTAATCTGCACCAACAATGTGGTGTGTTGTTCTGCGCTAGCATGGGTGCATGTGGTCATTAACCTACATTCTGAGTTGCAGACCACGAGTTTCTTGAAACACTTTCTACTGTTCCCCAAATACCATGTCTGTTCAACTCGGTCAGTCTTGGAGGAAAATTGTCAATGAAATTTATGGCAGTTTTGAAAAGGATCGTTTAAAAATCTTCAATGATTTAAATATTTACAATGCAAATGGCTTTGGCGTTAGAATAAACAAAAATAGTGCAACGGTTTTCTGATGTTTCTAAAGTAAATGCATTTGAAATAGATGTTTGTACAAAATGATTAGAGAAAATAATTAGAAACATTACCAGCCAGTTTTTGTCCAAAAAAAAAATTATAACCGTTAAAAGTTTAGAAGGATGTGAGTGAAACTTGAGTTGTTGTTGAGTTTGTTGTTGAGCATGCCCAGATGATGTTGGGATTAAAACACTACCGAGTCATATTATGAGTTTGCTGTGAGAAAATTCAGCATGTGATTTAAATTCTTTACAGATTTTTGGTGTGCCCAGCAATGGTATTCGTTACTGCTCTCTGTGTAAACCTGTCTCTGGCAGGTGAAAAGAAGCGGTTAGCAACTGCACACATATCTGAGGGGGCATGTGTTTGGTACGGCCTCCTTGGGCCCTGCAGCAGTGGAGGAAAGGCACAGCTGGGTAACTGGATACGACTAAATTGTGTAGAAAATAGACAAATGTAGAAATAGAATTTAAAACAATAGAATCTAGTTACCAGCTAGCAGTCTAGTGACCAACTGGCACTTTTCAGCAGTTTGGGTATTTTTGGTCATTAATAAAACATTAATAAAACCGAAGATATGCAAATGCTAACAGACATGAGAAAACAGTCTATCATTAATTCATTTTCACTATCAGGTCAGGGTTGCAGTATTTCTGGCTTTACCTCAGAAACACTGGTAGGACAGGGTATTAGTCCCGCATAGGGCAACACACATTTACTCACTTAGTCACTTACCCTCAAGTTTAAGATTCAGTCTTACTAATCATTACTATAGTGGTTTTTTTTTTTAACCAAAGCCAGTGGGTTATGTTCTGGTCTCTGTATAGATCCTGTTTGATTGTGTTGGTCGGTAGTTTATTGCAGCAGGAAATGGGCTCGCCACATGCGTACAGAATTGTTTCGGTGTTTTAACATTATGTAACAGACAACAACAAAAAAACTATTACAACTTAAGCCTTACATTATTGTCAAGAGTCTGAAACTATTATCATAGCCCCAGAAGTGATAAGTAGGTTGCTAGCTAATACAAGAAGTGTTCGTTCATACACTCATTAAGTGGAGTCGTCAGCGAAAGCCAGTTTTTACTCTCATGTTTTCACGTTCTGGCATTTAAGATTAATGGAAAGCCCCATTTCAATTACAAAATGTAGTGGTTAAGGTACTACTGTGGTTAGGGTGGTGGCCAGGTTGCTGCTGTTGGGCCACTGAGCAAGGCCATTAACCCTCAATTGCTTAGACTGTAATGTAAGTCGCTTTGTATAAAGGCATCTGCTAAATGCCTAAAATGTAAATTAGTTTTCTGTAGTTTTTATAAAGTTATCTGAAGCTAAATTCTCAAATTATGTTGAAATTTTCCCTCTTTTTAGGATTTAATTTTATGCAATTCAAATTTTAATTCAGCATTTCTCTTATTTTAAACCTGAAACAGAGAGGCTACATTACATAGTCATGTTAACATTTAAAACTCTTCACAAAAAATTTAAACAATATAATTGTGGCCACTTAATTAAATGAGTACAACAGCTCTAACCAAATGAACTGAGCTGAATTAAGTCCTCTGTAATAACCACTTTAAAATCATTGCAATTAATTTTCCGCCACTTGCTTATTCCCTCAGCTTTACTAACACGCCGGTGCTACAGTATAATGTACGTGTGTCTACAGGGATTAAGCTGAGATGTGCGTGTGTTTACCTGTTGACTTCACTCTTCCTACCTGTCCCTGTAGACTTCTTCACTTGATCACTAGATAAATCAGTGTGTTTACAACACTGACAAACAAACCAAGAGCTGGTAACGGGGTTTCTGGGAGGACATGAGCATTCAGTTTAAGCGTCACGTGACAGTCCATGTTAAAAGCATTAAATACTGTACACATTATTCACTCGGATTGCAAAATGTGCTTATTTACGTTTTCATTTCTGATTTTTTTAAATCTTTTTTTTAGATTTGCAATTATGTCTGTTTTTTAGCGTCACAGATTTCATGGGCCCCAACCGCAAACTGACACTTAACACATTACTACGAACTGTTAGACGGTGTTCTAACCAATTAGAAATCAGCGAAAGTGCAGCTCTTCGAGAGGTGGTGTAAATGTCTTGTCTAACAGAAGCTGTTTAGAATTGTCCACACCGGACATGGGTTTACAGGGCTGTTTTCTGTGTTTAAACGTTGTTGATGCACCCATATTAATCAGTAAAATAGTGTTCTCCACATGAATCGAGGTACTTGCATGTAATTTCTGTAACTGTTAGTGAGTGTGCAAGTTTTTATTTAGAAAAAATGATGCAC
Source organism: Trichomycterus rosablanca (assembly GCF_030014385.1). Taxonomy (NCBI): domain Eukaryota; kingdom Metazoa; phylum Chordata; class Actinopteri; order Siluriformes; family Trichomycteridae; genus Trichomycterus; species Trichomycterus rosablanca. Next base: position 12,822,404 of record NC_086012.1, read on the forward strand.
ACATGTTAGGGAAGTAGACCTAAGCAATGTCTTCAGTGAAAAGCATGTTCCTCTAGCTCTACGATTTACAAGGCATGTTTATCATAATCAATGCATAAACACTGATGTAAAACTTTTTTTTAAATAAAAAACTAATAAAACAACTATTATAATTCTTTTTTTCCAAGTATTTTATATGCAGAATAAGCATCTGTGCCTTGTGACGTGAGGCTATTTACTTGTAAACATACACAAATCCAAGACTCTTACTTCAACAGTAAACAATGTAAAAGAATAGTAACGTCTGCACTGATCTTTTAATACTGCACCAGAGAACCGATACTCGTGCAGTTAATAGAAGCTGTTTGTTTTGCAATATTTTGTAATGTATAAGAATGTTTTCCATTTCCTTTAGATTCACCCATGCATGATTTTGTGATGACATGACTAAGACAGCTAATTGGCTGTTGGATCAGAACTAACTAGACAGTTTGTCTATCCTTAGTAATGCTGTGATTTGTTGTAATCAGAGCACAAAAAACTGGTGACTTTAAATAGTGAAAAATTGTACAAGACAGCTAACAGTCCCGTCGTTCTGCTTTAAAAGAGACGCCAGACCACAGTTACACTTCAAGGTCTGGATCTGTCTGTTTGTGTTTCCATTCCCATGCGGGATGTGTGTGCGTGTGTGCGCGCATGGTTTAATCTCGGCGTTCTTGAGTTTCCAAATCTGTCATTTACCTCCCAGAATGTTTACAGAAATTGCAGCTCCTGTTCTCTTTGGGATTTTTGCTGGCTCATTTTGCATTACCGTGTTTGCCCGTTGTGTTGAACCGTGCTGATAAATTTAGGCTTGTCTGAACTGATAGATTTAGTCTTGTCTAGATTTAAGTTTTGTTATGGTGTTAGGGGGTCCACAATTTTTAGTCTTGAAAGACAGGTTAACGGTTTTGATATTAAAATATTGTAGTCCAGTGGAATGGAATTTTTTTAATGTAGAAATTAAGATTAACTTTGCTACAGCCTGCTGTAAAAGTTAACATAGAAATAATATTAATGTGTAACTATTATTGCTAGAGATGGGACGATCGATCGGCTATGAATCGGTATCGGCCGATTTTTAATCAAAATATGCTATCGGCGATATTTCCTAAAAGTAGCCGATCCGATCGTGTGATATGTAAAGATCACGTTAAGTTAACAGCTCAGTGGATTGATCCAGACTTTGAGCTACGAAGCACCAACCATCACATCACCATTCATCAACCATCGTACAGAAACCATCGTGAAAGCTCTTCATGACCTAAAATAACATCATTAACGTTGTGCATCATACATACGATGTAATTTTGCTGATTGTAATATTTACTTTAAAAAGATAATTCAACCCGGTCACATCTGAGTCGATTCTATCAGCACGTTATATAAACTCCTGGTTCACTTTGGTAAATCGTAAGCGGTTCTTACTTGTGATGTAGATGAGAACAGAAAACGTTACAGAGCCAATCAGAGGCAAAAGTTTATTCATTACCAAATTCGTTAGTTCAGGATCATCTGCTGAACTTTTAGCTCCTTAGACGGAACGAGTCTGACGGTCGGTTACAGATCTGTGGTAATAGCAGTTTAATTAAGCTTTTTAATGAAGCTTTTTAATGTAAGAGAGTCACACAAAATGTTCTGTAGTAACCGGTGTTTATTTAAAACCACGACATTTAATTAATAACAGTAAACACGGAGAGATAACTGAGAAGAAAAACTTACGCTTTGCGAAAAATGACTCGTGAATCAATGAATCACTTATAGCGATACAGTGAACAAAGCGTCTCTTCTAAAGGCGCACACACACACACGCGCGCGCGCTGCTCCGGTTTATCTTCACTGTGAGGCTCTTTTTAAGTTTATTTATTTTATTTACTGCTAATCGGTTGCTTATCTACTGCTTATTTACCCCCGATCGCAATCGGCTATCGGCCGATGTCCCTGAAAGGAGATCGGAGATCGGAATCGGTGCCAAAAAACCCGATCGTCCCATCTCTAATTATTGCTGTTATAATATTTGCTTGTATTTTTTTATGCTTTTCTGTTTCCCCACTCAACTAAGCTTGCACAAAAAACCTTATATGGAATAAAGAAGTTAATGTTAGGCAAACAAATAAACTTTTCATGATTAGTCTCCATTTGTATTTAAATATAACATGCGTGTCTGTAATGACCATCATTTAAGTAGAAATCACACGCATGCTGATTTTATTAGTAGGGAATAATTACTACACAGGGTTGGTGGACTGCATGCTATGCACTTAACCAACTGTACTTATTAGGGATGCAAGTTTCTTTAAATCGTTAACTGTCAGTAACAGAACATTAGAGGAACAAATACTGTGTTTATTATAAGCGCTAACTTAACATGTTAATCATGAATTGAGATGCATTCTATATACTGAAACTCTACCTGATAAAATTAGTGTAGCTATTATAAGATGATAAGAAAATTCTACCTTCAGACTCTGATATTGTGTTTGCTCCAAACTCTATTGCTGTGTTTGTTGACCTAAAGCACATTGTCCAAATGCTCATTCTGTGCATTTACATTCTAGAGCCATGTTGGATCATTAACCCAAAAAGTTTGTCTAATTCTGGATCTAATGTAGGCTCACTATGTGGCTTAAGCTTTAACAGTTGCTTTACTTTACAGGTCAATGATGAACCCTGCGGGCCTTAGCTGCCACAGCTAGTCCGAAGCTGCACCATGGCCAAGCCGGGGACTGATCGAGATGGAGCCATGGTGGAAAAGACAGCTGGGAAGAAGGTACAACCAGTTATGTTAGTAATAACTTGGAGACACTAAAACTTCAGATTGGCCTGGCTAATTAAAAAAACAAGTTTAAATACTTATGCAGATGTGATGAAGTAATACTACTTAAGATTATTATCCAAATATTCATCTGTAGTGCACAGGCAAACACATTACAGACAATTATTTTTGACACATCTTCTTGTACTGAGAAGAGAAAAAAAATACCCGTTCACTGGTAACACAGGTATTAAAAAAGCATAATGAATTTCATCGATGAGAATTTAATAGGCAGCTATTTGGTATAAAGCAAAATAATGCAAATCAGTCTGATCTTGCTTTAAACCAAGAGCTTTTCTTTTAATACAGTAATCCTATTGTTAATTGTGTATGAGCATTGGCTAGTCATCATTCTTAACACCAAATTGAGTAAAAGACAGAACAACCCACACTATTCCCAAAGTAGTCTGTTTATAGTCTGTTTAGCCCATGTCCTAAAAGTGCTTAGATCATTTTGTAGTGTCATTTTGCTGCCCCACATTTGGTACAGCAAAGCTATTTTCTTTCTTTTGCCTTATTTTGAATTTAAATTACAGTGTTTATTGGATTTAATTATTCAGACCACACAACGACTAAAACACTTTATTATAAGCATGAACATTTAGGAGCTGTCCCACTTCTAAACAGTGTATTTTAAGTTAAGCAAGATTCTGTTCCACACTCTGGTTCCCAAGTGTTTGAATACGGGTTGGAATCTCAGCGGTCCTATCAGCCGGCTGGGGATCTACACAGACATTATTGTCTATGTCTGAGAGAGGGTGGCGGACGCTCTTAGATGGATGGGCGCCTTGTGCCCAGTGTTTCCCAGTTAAACAGGGTTCGTTCCAGCCTTGACCAGAATAAGGCGGTTGATGAAAATGACAATTGCAGGATTCCGTTATGTTACTCATGAGGTAAACAAATCAGATGTATTGCCCTGTATTGCCCGAATGTGCCCTGGGAGCACCCCTGCCCGAATGTGCCCTGGGAGCACCCCTGCCCGAATGTGCCCTGGGAGCACCCCTGCCCGAATTACTGCCCTGCATTACTTCTATGTTCTGTTTTGCATTAATTGTACCCGGACTTTCTTTGCTTGGATTTTTAAAGCCATAGATTCATTTTAACACTAATACTAAGATCTAACCAGTTACTTCTTATCCTGCAGAGCAAAGATAAAATCTCCCCGTTCACAAAAACTCCGAAGCTGGATCGGAGTGAGATTGTGGGAAAGGAGGGGAAGCCCAGGTCTTCCATGAAACGCAAGCTCTCCTTCAGTGTCAGCCCACCCCGCAACGAGGAACGAGACTCAGACACAGGTCAGTTCCACATCGTACCAGAAAATTCTAGTTCTGGCTGTGTCTCAACACTGCCTCCAGTGGTCAGTTATGGAAATTGTGTAACACTTTAGGTACCAGTGCCTAGTATTTTTTCTGGAATGTTATATAAAGCTGGTGTGTTTAAATGAGGACAGAGAACCTTGAATCGGCTGGGAAAGCGAGGAGAAATCTGTGGGCCAGATACTTTATTTAATTAGATTTTTTATTTAATATAATTCTAATTTTATTTAATTCTTTGTTAAGCATCATCTTCCCTTCATCAGCGTCTCTTTCATTCAAGCCGTGCTACATTTATTCCAGTATTAGATAGCTGTAGTAATTGTTTTTAATTCTAATAAAAAGTTACACATTCATTTTACTGTATGTATGGAAAGAGGAGAATAATCCCTGAGGACAGAGGGTGGATTTGACCCATTCTGTCCGATTGAGAGTCGAGCGTTCGTACGCTGTGCTTAAGCACATTGTGTTTCCTGTTTATATTGTCTGAGGCGGCGGGGGATCGAGTGAGTAATGCAATGCTTTGCTCTCTCGTCCCCCCTCCTCCCTTTTCCACCTCTTTTCCTCTCTCTCCTCCCCACCTCTCTGCTTCTGCACTGTAGATGACTCTGACCCCGGCCAGTCGAGTGATATGTGGGGAGAGAGAATACTTCCTCCCTGCAGGATATACGCAGGTAACTGACGCTGCTGAACTCGCCGCCACACCATACCCGTGCTGCGTCGCACACGAGGCGGCAAAATGACCCACGGACAAACTTTAACCTTTTCACAGACTGCTCACTTGGCAGGCTTGGGCACTGAAATATGAACAGATTGTAGTGTTTTGTTTTTCTCTGTGTTAAAATCACAAGCACTGTTCTTTCCAAACATACTAACTCCTTCCGCATGACTTTCTTTAATGGAGATTTTTAATACTTTGTCTATTAAATAATCAGTTGTTTTTTTCTGCTCTCCAGCAGCAGTAGTAGTTGCATTTGTCAGGAATAAATGTTCAAATTGTTTCCGCTCTATTTATTTCACGTGTCCACAAATTAGAGGCTACATGATTAAATAAATAATGCATGTATCTTAACAATTCACCTTTCTGGTTATGTTTTCTGTTACTAGGAAAATCAGTTCTAATTGCATTTCTGTTCTTTTCCTTATGCAGATAAAGATGGTCCTGATAAAAAGAAGGTAAAAAAGGAGTCTGGGGGTAAAAAGTCCACTCCTGTCAACATTTTGTTCGGCTACCCACTGTCTGAGCGCAAGCAGATGGCCCTGCTGATGCAGATGACAGCAAGAGACAACAGTCCAGGTTAGAGTGCAGACCTGCCTGGTATAGCTGTTTAGAAGTGTGGTGCTTTTCATTGTTGAAACTCATCATTACTAAGGATTGATTCCAATTTTTCCGATTTCTTGAGATGTTGCTGTACTTCTACCACCCTGAGATGTTTCTTTTAATCTACACTGAGCCAATAGAGAAACATCTAATTCAGGAAAAACAGCCAGTCAGTTTATTTAGCTTTCTGTCAGTATTACCAGTTCACAGCAAAGTTAGTGTGCAAAGTTGCTAATACCAATAAGGCAATAAAGGCAGTTGTAGCCTATTGGTTAAGGTGCTGGACTAGTAATCAAAAGGTGGTTCAAAAATCAAAAATCACTGGTTCAAGCCCCACCACTTCTAGGTTGCAAGACCCTTAACCCTTAATTGCTTCAGTTGCTTACTGTCACAGTACTATAAGTCACTAAGTAAAAATGAAAAAATATAGAGGGACATTGTAGCCTAGTGGTTAAGGTACTGGACAAGTAATCAGAAGGTCGCTGGTTCAAGCCCCACCACTCTCAGGTTGGCAATGATGGGGCCTCTGAGCAAGACCCTTAACCTTCAATTGCTTACTGTCACAGTACTGTAAGTCGCTTTTGGATAAAAGCGTCTGCTAAATGCCGAAAATGTAAAAATATATAGGGACACTGTAGCCTAGTGGTGAAGGTACTGGACTAGTAATCAGATGGTCGCTGGTTCAAGCCCCACCACTGCCAAGTTGCTGCTGTTGGGTGATTTTAGTTTGTGTTTTTGTACATTTTTGTATGTGCTGCTCAATTTATTTCTGTGCTGCCCTGCAAGTGCAAAATACAAGGTGAATTTGATACAAATAGTATCAAATTCTATAATTGAATGTAATTACTGTGTTAGGAAGGAGACCACGAGGTAGAATAAGTTTCAGTTTCAGGGAGCTGATAACAGTAGCAGATTTTTCAACACTATCAACATTTATAAGACATGAGAGAGCAGTATAATACTGATACCACGTGCCTCTTAGTTTCCACTAGTGTTTTATGTGCATGTTGTTGTTTAATCGACCACTGACCACATACATAATCTATCAATCTGCTCGACCAAATTACTGCTGCATGTTTGCTGACTTAAAGTACTATTTTGCCTTTTATTTTAGACACCACACCGAGCCACCCATCCCAAGCTCCAGTAGTGCCGAAAAAGACCCCCACCAGCTCCACATCACGTCAGAAAGACAAAGTAAACAAGAGGAACGAGCGAGGAGAGACACCCCTGCACATGGCCGCCATTAGAGGGGACGTTAAGCAGGTTAAGGAGTTAATCGGACTCGGGGCGGACGTAAACATCAAAGATTTTGCAGGTAACATTAAAAAAAAATCCATTACTTCCTGTGGTTTGAGGTGTTAGGACCAGGATCAGGATGAAAGAGTAGAATGATTTTATTTCATGCTATTCCTGTAGGTTGGACACCTCTACATGAAGCCTGCAATCTTGGTTACTATGACGTTGCAAAAGTTCTGATTGGCGCTGGCGCAGAAGTAAACACGCAGGGTTTGGACGATGATACCCCTCTTCATGATGCCTCCAGCAGTGGACACAAAGACGTAAGTCACCTGTTACTGGTCAGCCTTAAATAAATACAACAAATCTACTTAAACATATTAAAGTCAGTTACTTAATGCTGTAATCAGGTGGTTTGTTTCTGACCTAATGTGCATATTCCTTTGCAGATTGTGAAGCTGCTCTTGCGCCATGGAGGAAATGCCTTTCAGGCAAATAAACGAGGTGAGCGGCCAGTAGACGTTGCAGATTCTGAGGAGATAGAGCAGCTTCTAAAAGGGGAGATTTCAATATCGGACCCAGAAGACAGCTCTTCAGGTAAACAGGGCTTCTTTTACCGTCCTATGTTACTTACCTTAGTTTGGGATTGTTGCTTGGGGTTGTGCTGTTCTGCACTTGTATGCCTGACTTACATGTGTAGACTTACATTTGAAATCAAATGTGGTTTCTGATGATCATCTTGGTCTCAGTGCTTGTTTTATTACACTAATTTTTTTTTTTTACACCGGCAGCATGTAAAGCATAAAAAAGCAGTTTGTTTTGTTATTCATGTGGTGCCATCAGCGTATCAGTGTTATAAGCACATTATAATGCATTATGATTAAAGCCCTACCTAATTCACGGTCGTGAAAATGAGCCGTTTGAAATGACCGTGTAATATGCAATTTGCTGTGAAATTCAAAATGTTCAAAAATGGTTTGTGTTTGGCGATTTAACATTCAAGTGCCTTACATTTACTGGTTAATTCGCACTACGAGGCGGTCCTAGCAATCCTACGGCAAAACAGTTAGCATTCGCTTAGTCAAAATCTAAAGCAGCTAAAAACACTTCCTGGGTAACTGAGTTTGGAAAACTCTCAACCAATTCTGTGGATGCAGAGGGGGGTGTCAAAACATGGATCTTTTGAGATGTTCGAGGTTTACATTCAACCGTTAAGGTAGGCTGTGCTGTGTATTGTAGCTTCCATTTATTCCATCATTCAGTTTATAAGTGTTATTTAATGACTTAGTGTAAAATTACAGTTGACTGAATTAGAAAATTTATTGGCACGATCGTTGGTTCTTACAGTAGTTTATGAACTGAAGAACAAGGAACAGAACTGTGGGCCTCTCTTTATACTGCTATAGTCACATCACATTGGGTGTTGGACTTTGGAACCTCCATTCTGTAATAATGGTTGTTTCCTATCTGCTTAAAACATTTTACAACAGCTTAATGTGGGAAAAAAATCTGTGAAATCTGAGATTTTTGAAAAACGAGGTTTGTGAAATTAAGCACATTTTCCTGTGAATTTAGTAGGGCCCTAATTATGATATACTAAAAACCAAAAATTAACCAAATGATGAACCAAAAATGGCAAAATGTTATGATTTCCACTGTGTAATTTTTGTGTTATACCATGTCACAGATTCTGAGAACCCTCCATCAGTGAACCCCTCCAGTGTAGAAGAAAATATGGAATACTCTGACACTGAGAAGGACTCTGACAGCAAATCGACCACAGCAAAGGCTGCATCATCAGCATCAGGCGTGGATGAGTACGAGTTCAAGGACGAGGAAGAGGAGGACGATCTAAACAAATCACTGAACGACAGGCACATCCTAAGACGAGAGGTGCGGCAAAAAGAAAAAGAGGAGAAGGAGCAAAACCATCACACACCCAAACAGTCCAGCAAAAGCGACCAGTCAGTGTCATCGTGCAAGCTGAGAAAGCCGAAAGCTTCCCGGGTCCTGTACTGCAGTTCGGACAGTTCGGGGGATGAAACTGAGACGGCGTCCGAACGAAAGTGTTCGCCAACCAGGCCGGTCTGCAACGACGCTCACAAAACGGAGGGTAGGACCAAAAGAGAAAGTTTAAATCTCACACCTGGAGAAAAAGGCAAAGCTAATAAGAAAAAGAACAAGAGCCAAAGTAAAAATAAGGAAAATCAGGAGGTTCGAGAGGACGGAAAAGAGAACAGCAAATCTCTTCTGTTCTCCTCAGTGACGGTGTCTGACAACTCTGATAAAAACGTTAGAGAAGAAGACTCCTTCAAAATGTCCTTCAGCCCAAAGGATGATTCGTCCGTGCACCTCTTTCACCTGTCCTCTGTGAAGTCGCCGAAGCTCAACAACAGCCAAACTGACAAGCAGACGACTCCATTAAAGCAGGAAAATGCTAAGACTTTTGTCTCCAGTGGAGATGGATCCTGCCCCATGGAAAGCGTCAAGTACAACCACTACACAGATTCCGACTACACCGAAGGCTCCAGTAGTAAGGGCTGTAAACACAAGGACAAAAGCAAACATCACTTTAAGGACAACAGCTTGGATACAGACGATGGAAGCTCGAGTCCCTTTAACAGCATGGACGGCTCAGACGGCATCTTTAGGAAGGCGGACAAAGACGGCAAGATTGTAAAGAAGCATAAGCTAAAACACAGAGAGAAGGACAAGTACAGAAAAGAGTACGAGTCTGAGAGGAATCGGCACCGCCAAAAAGAAATACGGAAGGACGGACACAGGAACATGGAGTTCGATCGGGAGTTTTGGAAAGAGAACTTCTTCCAAAGTGATGAGAATGATGAACTTGTAAGCAAAAGCGATACACCAGGTAGCTGTTCTCCTCAAAAGTCTCTTGACTCGTCACCAGTTAAAGAAGAGAAGAGCACGTTCAAAGACAAGCATTCAAGCAGCAGCAGCAGCAATAAGGAGAAAAAACAAAAAGATGAACGTGAGAAAGACAGGTTTATTAAAAAAGAGAGGAAAGATTCATCCTACAGAGAAGAAAGAGGAAAGGATGCCAAAGGGGCTGAAAATGACGACAGAACGGAAGGTCTTTTACGAAAGCCTGAAGACTCACTTATCAATGTAAAAGAGGAGGTAGAAGAAAAGCCTCTTACTGGAGACTCGGTTGGTCAAAATCAGGTTGAAACCTCAGAGAAAAGCAGCCGGGACAAGAGCGATAAACGGCCGCCCACAAAAGATAGAGAAGCTGATAAATGTGAGAAAAAACAAACAGACAAAGAAAAGAGAATAAAATTAGAGCATCTAGCAGACCGGTCTGATTTCCACAACTCCACAGATAGATGGAAAGAAAAGGACAGAGTAACCAGCACGTCATACTCGTCTGGTGATCGAAGCCACAAGGAGAGTGACAAAATGAAAACTGTGCCTGTTACCAAAAAGCACGAGGAGAACAGGAAGAGCAAGGATAAGCTCGACAGAAAAAGCGAGAAAGATCGGACAGAAAGAGAGCACTCCTCAAGTGAGCACAAAGATAGAACAAGTTCTGAAAAGAAAGCAAAAGCTCCTGAGAAAGTTGGCGATCATAGCAGAATGGAACGAATTAAAGAAAGAGAAAGAGACTATGACAAGAGGAGAAAGGAAAAATCCAAAGAAGCCACTCTTTCCTCATCAAGTTCTAATCTTAAACTACTTTTGGAAGATAAAAAGGGCTACACATCTGAGAGCAATAAAACAGTAACCACAAAATCAAAAGACGAGGCTATGAAATCACCCGAGAAAGACCGACACAAACCAGACCGCGATCGAGATTCTGATAGGCATCGGGAGCGCGACCGGCTTAAAGAAAAGGACAAGGATAGAGAAAGATCACAGCAGAGCAAGGACAACAAACTCTATAAAGCAAGACCTGTTGAGTCAGAGTCCAAGCCTAAAAGTTCACCTGCGCAAAAAGATGCACGTCCCAAAGAGAAAAGATTGGTTAACGATGACCTCATGCAAACCAGCTTCGAGCGCATGCTTAGTCTTAAGGACCAGGAAATTGAGCAGTGGCACAAAAAGCATTTGGAGAAGATCAAGCAAAAAGAGAGGGAGCGGCTCAAGCAGCGGCCAGTGAGCGACTCTGGGAAGCAAAAAAACAAAGATAAAACGAGGACGCCCACCAGCGAAGCATGTGCCAATAAAGAACTCATGCGTTCCAAAAGCTCTGAGACTCCTGAAGGTTACAGTCGTGAGAAGAACCTAAAGGATGCCACCTGTGGAAGGACACTTTCACTAGATGCAAGGAACCTGTCTTGTCTTGGAAAAGCTGTCCCAGTAGAAAATAGCCTGAATCGATCTCCAAGGCCGGACAGTGAAAAATCCATGGTCATGTCAAGATCAGTGTCCATGATCTCGGTAGCCAGCTCGGAGGATTCCTGCCAGACTACCGTTCTAACGCCGAGGACTACAGAGTATGACTCCGACCTCAACCTGGAAGCTTCTGATTCTCAGCCACCTTTGCTGCAGTCTTCCCTCGTACTTCAGTCCTCCAGATCACCAAGTGTCTTTGATAAAGATATGAACAGTCTTCCTGACATAACGCGGACAGCACCTGCGAACAGACACCCGTCGTCTTACTTGAGGGCTATTCTAGATGAGGAAACTAAAGCATCTACATGTGAACCAGACCGCTTGGTTGAGGAATCTCAAAAAGTTAGCGACATATCGCAATCTAGTGATGAGTCTGGCAAAATCCAGCCAAGAGAGGGTAGTTCAGAGGCTACACAGGATTGTCAAAACACATTGGCAGCGCAAGCCCTCAGTAATGTACCTGTAGCCGAACATTCTACCAGTGTTGAGGATGAGAGTGCCACTGTAAACAGCCGGTTTGGATCTGCACCCCAAGATCCTCACACAAAGGACCTTGTACAAGCCAGCAGTGTTCTGCCAACTACAGCAGAGGTCAGCAAGCTTAACCTTGATACTCCACCAGAGCACAGTATACAGGGTCAGCAGGACGGCTTCGAAAAAACAGTGACTGAACACTCAAACGAGAATCCTTTATCGACGTCTGTGTCCCATGTTGCATCAAGTGTGAATTCAGAGCCACAGTGCTCCACTAGCCTGCAATGGGATGCTGTTTCAGTGTCCAGTAGTGACCACTCTGCAAGAACAGATATAGTTTCAGGAGCAGAGCAAAAAGAAAGAAGTCAAGTAGCGAATCCTGAACACAGTATGGAAGAAGACACCAGTATGGAGAATTTATCAGAAGAGAGTAAAATGGATTTGATGAGCAGCACAGATCCATCAGTTAGCACAGCACTAATAAGTTCTGAGGAGCCTTCCAAAGGACTGCTGCTGTCTGCAAAGGATGAGGCTCAAGATTCAATTCCGGTTAAAGAAACTGGTGATTTGGGTTCTAAAGAACAATATAAAATGAGGGTGTCCGATGAGAATTTGGGTGCAAGTGATGGACATTCAAAGAACAATGAACCTGCATTGCTTGTCTCGACATCTAAAAGTATCTCTCAGTGTGCTTCTCCTGAACGGACATCTGAGGAGCCAATGGAAGTCTCTGAAGAGGGTCAAGTCAACAGGCACTTGATTGCGGAGACAAAGACGGAGAAAGCAATAACTTCCGATGATGAGACTCAGAATCTGCCGGACGACAATATAGAGATGTCAGACCAGCCCACTGTTGAGGAGAAACCTACCAAACCAGAGGCTCCACCAGACCGGGATCAAATCCAGGGTGGCACCTCTTGTGTTCAGCTTGATTCTCAGACAGAACTACTGAGCGGAGCAACCTCTGGAAGCTCTTCCCCGTTGTCTGTAGTCGACCGAGACAGTGACTCATCTGGAGCCAGGTCTAAAGCGAAACCCCTGGATGATGAGGTTGACGTCCAGGTGACCCATCCAAGGAAACGAAAGATGCCCAAAATTTCCCCTCCGGCTCAAGCACACCTTTCAGCCCAGCAAATTAAGGAGAAGACCCAGCAGTCTTTAGCGGCAATTGTGGATGCTTTAAAACTTGAGGAAATTGAGCCCTATCAGACCGAAAGGGCTAATCCATATTTCGAGTTCCTGCACATTCGCAAAAAGATTGAAGAGAAGAGGAAGGTGCTGTGTAATGTCATTCCTCAAGCACCGCAGTACTACGATGAATATGTCACCTTCAATGGGTCGTACTTGCTTGATGGGAACCCCCTGAGCAAGCTCTGTATTCCAACTGTGAGTCATATTTATTGCTTACTATTAGATTTGAGTTTTGATTCCTTGTATTTAGTGATGTACCATTTTATAAGGTACACGCATTGCATATTGTGGGGGCGGCTCAGTGGGTAGCACTGTAGCCTCAGAGCAAGGTTTGATTCCCAGGTCTAGCGGTCTTTGCATGTACTCCCAATGAGGATGCATGGGTTTCCTCTAGGAGTTCTAGTTTTTCCCCCACAGTCCAAAGACATGTAAGTTAGGTGAATTGGAGATACAGAATCGCTGTAATGGTGTTTGACATTGAATGATGAATCATGTGTAACCCGTCATGTCATGAATGGACCCAAAAAATGCTAATGCACAGGTGTGGCTGAAAACCCATAACGGAGCGCTCAGGTGGCGCAGTGGCTAGCACACCAGAGCTGACATCTCGAACTTCAAACTCGCAAGTTCAAATCTCAGCTCTGCTACCGGCAGGCTGGGCGCCTACACAAACAATGATTGGCTCGTTGTTCAGGGAGGGTGCCGGAAGAGATATCTCCTAACTGACGCAATCACGACCTCTGCTGGCTGACTTATGGCACCTGCTCAGATCAGGGTGTGACTCTCCATGTGCAAAGCAGATCCGCATATGAACTCGCCTCGTGCAGGTGAAAAGATGCAGTCGACTGCTAGATGTGTTCCATTTAGCTACAGAAATGAAAATCTGTATATCTAATAAATTAGCAATAGTCAGTGTTTATTTTATATTCTAAATAAGGTTCCCAACATCATTTTAGACTGAAAGACAACAATCAATATTGTCTAGTCAGTTTTTTTAAATACATAATGAATAATGTTAATTTATACATGTATTATTTTATTAGATAACTCCTCCACCTTCACTACCTGAACCCCTAAAGGAGATGTTCAAACAGCAAGAGGTTGTGCGCATGAAACTACGCCTGCAGCACAGCATTGAAAGGGTAAGTGGCTATCTCTAAATTCATTTCCTTGTTGATTTACCCAAGTAGATAAATCAAGTGATGTGATCTCACTGGATTCCAGCACTTACATTTAAGTGTTTTTCTTCCTGTGATACTTGATTTAACAACAAGCTGCTTGTTAAACAGAAAATGCTTATTTGATCCAACAGACATGAATGTTACTTACTGTGTTTTTGCACATATTACAGGAAAAACTGATTGTGTCCAATGAGCAGGAAGTCCTGCGTGTCCATTATCGGGCTGCTAGGACATTGGCTAACCAGACGCTTCCTTTTAGCGCTTGCACAGTGTTGCTGGATGCAGAAGTGTACAATATGCCCCAGGATGTACAGGCAAGTAGCTTTCTATTAACTATTCTTTTTATATACTCCTCTGTGGTAAAATAAGCCAACAATTATAGCATCTCTACCCTGTTTAGTCTAGAATTAATCCCAGTGATCCCCATTATTTCTTTCAAAATGTCTCTGAATTCAGACGGTGATTTTTTTTGCTCATTGCAAAATGATTATTCTCAAATCAGTTGTCTTGTTTTGGCAGGGAGATGATGGAAAGACATCAGTCAGGGATCGCTTTAATGCACGGCAGTTCATGTCTTGGCTTCAGGATGTTGATGACAAATTTGACAAGTTGAAGGTAAGAAATATAAAAATGAAAATCTTAAGCAGTTTTTAACTTTTAACATGTTCTGACTTCTAATAGTGGCTTTAATGAAAAAGCATGGGGTGTAAATGTTTGGCAAGGCAGTGGTATCTCAGTGGTTAAGGTACTGTTGGCCACTGTTGGACCCTGAGCAAGTGTCTTAACCCTAACTTGTTGTATTTAGTGAATACTGTAAGTCTTTTTGAGTAAAAGTGTCTTCTAATTGCCATAAATGTAGAATGTCTGTATAGTTATTATGGGAGTTTCACACTCGTACTTATGTTTAGACTTATGTATGTTCAGTATTTTTTGACAATAGTAAAAACTGGACAAGCTCCAGAGTTTAAAATTCTACTCTGTGGTTTACTCTGAGTGAGCCTGGGGGCTGGCATGATGACCCGATTCTAAAATTGAGCATAAAGCTTGAATAGACTTGTTATTAATGTTCATGACAGCAGGAATGAAGTGCAGCCTGCAGTTACTAATGTTTCCGCTGGGTGGCGACAGTTTCTTATTACAGGTACTATCAGTGCTGAATGGAAGCCATTAAGAAAAACAGACCATTCATTCAGTTTTTTATCCAACAAATTACAAAAAAATAATTAATAAACTTATTCTAAACCTAACTAATCAGTGAAGTGCAAATTTAAACCTGTCCTCTGTTTACAGGTTGCAACTATTCGTTACTGTGAGTATAGCTTGTCATTGGCAGTGCGTGTATTCTATTCTCACTTATTCAGTGTCCTGGCTCCCAGCATAGTGTACATTTAGTGATGCATCCCATCAGGTGGTTAGTGTATGACAGCACTAGTCTATAGTAACAGCAACCACAAAACACTAACACCTTTTTATTTAAAATCACACGTGGTTTCTCACACAGACATTTTTACAAATCTGGCCATTGTTAAATCGATGTATTAAAAAGTTGACTATATATAAGTTTATATAATAGACCCAATTTTATATTAATTTACTCCCTTCCCTCTTTTCTTCTGCCACTGTGTTTTTCTATCTATTTCAGACATGTCTTCTAATGAGGCAACAGCACGAGGCAGCAGCTCTCAATGCCGTTCAGCGTTTGGAGTGGCAGCTGAAGCTTCAAGAGCTCGACCCTGCTACCTACAAGTCGACCAGCATCTTCGAGATCCCGGAGTTCCACATCCCACTCGTGGAGGTCAACGACGATTTTGACCTCACGCCGATATAACAGCAGTGAACCAGATCTCAGATCAAATGAGTGAATCTCCCCAGGACTCGAGTGGAGCAGAGAAACGCAGAGCACTTGTATTGGTCTTGCACCATATCATCAGACACTTCAGAGGAAATAATAATATGTATTAATAATTTAAAATAAGAACATCAGTTCATCTCGGAGACGGTTCTGTACCAGCTCCTAGACCCAGCATTGCGTCTCTGAAGGTCCGGTTACTTTTCCCTGTGTCAGCTCTTGTTTTGCTACACTTACCTGGTCCAGTTGCACTTCTGAGAATCCTGTCTGAACATCGATTCTTAGTGGTTGGGATTAGGTTGAAACAAAAATGCACTTAACTATACGGCCTCTTTGGCATAGCCGCAGAACCACAGGCAGGCACAGAGGAGATCCAGCCAGCAGAGGGTGGCAGCTACCCTCAATGACCAGAAGGAGTTGGGTTAGGCAGAGAGGGTGGGTGTTGTGGAGGGAAAAAAAAGTGGAGCTTGTTTCTAAAGTGAGTGTTCATGTTGTATAGATTGTGTTTTTCATTTTTTAACTTATTTTATACATACCAATTGTGCATTTGTAAATAGTCATGTAATTATTGTTTTTAACTTGTAAAAAGAGAAAATAACAGAAAGGAAGCATAATTAAAGTAATAGATATTTTGATTGTAAACTTTTTGTCAAATGTTTAATGGACCAAAGTTGGTTATATATTGCGTGTCCTCTCTGTTGTTGATGTTGGCTTAACTCTTTAAGCATGTGTTTTAGAATTGCGTTTGTTTTGTTAAGTTCCTTCTTATACTACTCGTTTTCTTCTCAATTCATCATCACAGCAGGTGTTTTTGACTTGTGATTTCAATGCTGTGCATGCGTTGCAGGTTTGTACTTCTTTTCTGAAAAGCTGTACTGTGGTGAGGCTTATGTACGTGGTCCAACTTTTCATGCCTCTGTCGTCTTTTAGTAACACTCGGCTCTCATGTGTTGCCTGTTGTCTTGCACACATGAAGAGAAAAGGAGTTTGTTGTGTCTGTTCATTACAAAAAAAAAGTTACTTTTGCAGTTTTAATGTGAGATCACAACAAAAAAAAAACTATTTTTTACAACATAATGCCTTTTGAACGATGTTCTAAAAATATGTCTATTTTAATATTTACTTGTTACATGACAATGTACATAACTGTAATATATAACTGAATAAATTTTATTGGTTGTGAATTCCTCTGTTGTGCATCTTGTTTCTTAAATGGCTTTGAACCAGAGTTATTATTTTTTCTACACAATATTGTAACTGTGACAATCATTTCTGCCCTTCTCAGTTTATTACATATGGTAATGCCTTTGTGGATTTTTTTTTTTGTACCTAAATTGTGTATCGTAACTATTTACAAACCAGATAGTTGGGATGGTAAGTGATGCACCAGATAAAGCTTAAAGCCATGTGATGTAAATTCTGACTAAAAATGGCTTAACCTTCAACAGCACTTAATAAATGTTTGGGTGACTGGAGACAGCAGTTTATCTATTTGCATTTTTTGTGTTTAATGTCTAAAGCTGTGCAACCGTACAAGGCATTTGTTGTTACTAGTCTAAAATACAATCTTAATGGTCCTGAATAAAGAAACACACTCCTCGATTATTAAGAACTAGGTGTTTCCTGAATGCTCTTTTAGTTTTTCATTTCTTTTTTAATTTTTAAACATTTTACAGCATTCCTAGCCATAAGTGGTATCTGCTCCAATTTTTTTACAGACTTTATGATATTTTTTATATCTGATTTATTCATCAGATAGAGTTGGGTGAATCTCCAGCATTACTTCAGAGATTTCTGACACAGTTGATTAATCACTTATTTAAAAAAAAAAAATAATAATAATATTCTACATTACCTTATTCAGGACTTAATTTTAAAAAGATAAAAACATGCTTAGTAAAATAATCGTATGCTTGTCATGCTTCTTTTTCTCAAGTATAGATGTTTGAGCAAATATTAGTGCGGCTATAACTGTATGAGATTACATGTATGTATATTTTTGTAAATGAAATAGTCGTTGCATTGGTGGTAAAGCTTTCTAACAGAACTTTTGTGTCTAGTGTAGGAATGGAGATTATTGCAGTGCAGTTTATGATTTACTAGCATGTCTAATTGTCCTTCCTGCAGTTTTCACTTCATCCTCCACCTCTTTGCTGATGAATTTTTATATTCTTTACAGTTAGCCTGGCATACCTATCTGGGGACCATTTATGTTTCAGTTAACTCTCCACGTAAGGACTATTAAACAAGCTCTAATGACAAAAAGGTCAATTATGGCTCTGTAGATTTTTCTATTCTAGTTGAAAAAATTTTCCCCCAAATCATTAAGCTACTCACCTTACTATGACCGCCACTGATGTGAAAAAATGTATTACAAAGAAACCAGGTACAATTTAAATGGTTTATTTGCAGCATTATTATCTCATTATCTCATAATTATCAATATTTCTATTTAACCTATGCATTTTCTCTATGAATGTATGGGTTTTAACCATAAGTTTATTCATGGTTATGAATATACACAAAAGCTTAAAATAATAGTAGAGACATATTTTGGAAGTATATAAAATAACAAAATTAAAAGTGATTAAATACTTGGTTTTTTGTTTTGTTGAATTTGCCTTAAAAAGTTATTGTGGTTGTGTTAATTACTTCAACTAAATTGTAGCCCAATCATACAGTATTACAGAATGTTATGGTTAGCTCTGTGCTATAATAAGTAGCCTAAGTGCACATTGAATTTTAAGTGTTTTATTTTTTCATAAGCCCTGAATAAAGCTCATGAAAAATACAGCCAATATTATATAATAAATACGAAGAATATAGCCATGTTTATATGTAGCTCAAGTCTAATATTGGTTAAGTAGCTAGCTTCTGTAACCATTTAGAATGAAAATATCGTTCAATTACTATAAATACATGAATATGTAGCTATAAAAGTTAACAATATTTTTAATTATTAAATAATTATGAGTAATGTTATCGTGTTGTGTTATCACAAAGACGTGAAAGAGCTTTATAAAGTTGCTTTATGCGAAAATGTGTCTGTGGTAAAACTGCTCCTCCACTTGGAGAATAGAGAAGTGTTACTAGAACATTCTATTAGAATCCGCTCATAGAAATCCAGACTGGCTTCAGATTTGGTTTGTGCATAAGTTTAAGTGTAACCCAACACTGTGGGAGAAATAAGCTCCACCACTCCTGCCTATGACTGACCACATCTGTATCCATAAACCAAGTTCTTAATGGAAGTGTTTGGTCACGAATATAATCGTTTTTTCTCTCTCTTTTGGTGCTGCAGTGATCCAGTAAGACATGTTGCGTCGGTGATGCTCCACCGCTCAGCGTCGTGGCTTCATGCTGGACTTTCTCATGTTCGTGGCTTCATGCTGGACTGTTCAGCCTCTTAAATCTGCTGGTATTTTTGGAGTGTCTTTACAGATCGTCTGTTTTTTCGTCTGATCACTTTCCACAGGCGGAAAAAGAAGCGACCAGACTTGTGAAGGACGCTTTAAAAGTAAAACCGATCTGCTAGATCCAGATCTGCACGGTAAGATCAGATCCTGGATGATTCTATTGTTCTAACTGATGGTTCATTACAGCAGATGGAGAGCAGCATCGTTCCTACTGTACTGTCGATAAATTCACTGTAAAACACCCTAATCAAGTTTACACTGTATAATGGGAATAGGTAACGCTTAAGAATACTTGTGCACATACCTACAATGGATAAAATAAGTAGCCTATTCCATCAAAAGCTTATTGTTGATTATATATGCACTTAATGCTTTGTTTCTGTTTTAAATTTCTATTATAACCTGTTGCACAATTTGAATATAATTGTGCCTAAATTCTGTCAGGGGGTACAATGGGATGTTTTTGAGAAAAGACTGGGCAGCACATGTTGTGAAATGATAGTGAATGTAGTTCAGTATTTGGGTTTGGAGCACTTCTAAAAATGATCAAATATTATTTTCAGACTTATTCAGTTTACCATGTTATTGGTACCACTCAATGATACTTCATGAGTTTCAAATATCATTTGCAGTGTAGTTTTACAAATATTACTTTTACACGCTCTTATTTATTTATTGGGATTTTAACGTCACTTTGGTCACGTTCATGACAGAACAGGTAGTTACTGGTTACACAAGATTCATCAGTTCACAAGTACACAATCATGGACAATGTTGTACCTCTCATTCACCTCGCTTGCTTGTCTTTGGACTGTGGGAGGAAACCAGAGTTTCCAAAGGGAAACCCACGCAGACATGGGGAGAACATGCAAACTCCACACAGAAAGGACCCAGACCGCTTCACCAGGGGATCGAACCCAGGACCGGGGATCGAACCCCTGAGCCACCGTGCCGCCCTACATGCTCTCAGTAGTTGGAAACATAATACATTAATATATACAATAAATATATGACATAATATATTTATCTTATATTTTGTTATTAAAATGTGGTTGCACTCCTTGGTACTGTATTTTTTAAGTTTAGTGGTTCTCCCTGTGTCTGCGTGGGTTGCCTTTGGGTGCTCCGGTTTCCTCCCACAGTCCAAAAATGCACAAGTGAGGTGAATTTGATACAAAATTGTCCATGACTGGGCTTGATATTGAACTTGTACTGATGAATCTTGTGTAACGAGTAACTACTGTTCCTGTCATGAATGTAACCAAAGTGTGACATTAAAGTCCTAATAAACAAACATTATTGCAACGATTATTGCTGTTTAGGATCAGATCAGGCTACCCTAGTTTATCAATAAACTTTATCCTATGTTTGCTTTGTAGGTGTGTGTGACCGTGTGCGCACCGGGGTCATGAGGATGAGGTCGGCTCTCCTCAATCTCTCCTCCGTCTCCTTACTTCTCCTCCTGATCTCTGCCATCTCTCTGACTGATGCCTGCAATAAAGCACTGTGTGCCAGTGATGTCAGCAAGTGCCTCTTACAAGTAAGCTGAGACAGACCTTCAGAACTAGTCTTCATTAGTCTATTAGAATACTTAAACTGAAATTAAAAATATAAAAGAGGGTTCTTTTTTTTTTTTTTTAGTGAAACACAATCCGTCCTGACTGTCTGTGCCCAAAACCACATGACCAAGTACCTAAAATAGGTGTTTATTTAAACTTAGAAAGCCATTTTGGGGTGCTGTACAATTCTGACACAGAACCACTGTTCAGTATAGAAGTGGGGGGTTTCTAACTCTAATATTTATACTGCACACTATGCACTATATGAGACTTAACACTCTGCTGCATGTGTACCATCTGCTAATCCTGGTACTACACACTCTGTCTGTGCTGCTTGTGTAAACAGTACCAGTTTCTTATATGCATTCTGCCTGTGAAGTTTCAGACTGTAGAATTTTTACCATAAAATAATCAGATATGTATCTGAATACATGTTTAAGAATCAGATTTATATTATGCCCCATGATCTGGATTTGTTTAATATTATTAGTTGTTTTTTGTGTCTCTGCTGTTTTTTTTAGTTAGACATTAGAAGTCTTGACTCACATGGGAGGACATGAGTCATGTTAAGATTTGTTTGCATGGCGGTGTGAGTCAGATCTCTGTTGGATGTTATGTTTATGGTGGATGAAGCCAGAAAGAAGAGAAGAAAAGAAATAAACTGAGCATGGAGAAGAAGTTGGGAAAGATTTGAAAAAAGTAGTATGTAGGGGATGTAGAAAGTATGTCAGGTAGTATGTCAGGTAGGGACAAAAAATAAAAGAAAACAAGACATACAGTTTATTAATTGCTAATAAAATGTAATTAGATTTTAATCTGTTGTAATATATAATATATAAACACATTTTACCCAAAGTAATTGCTTAGAAATAATTCCTCCTTTTGCTGAACACCTTGATTAGCCATATGCAATAGTCTGCTCCTTTCTGTTCATCTGTAAAATTCCAAGCTAAAAAGTAATTTTAAAGGAAAATTTGGTTGTGATGCATTACACTGGAAAACAGTCTACAAAAGCATTTCTAGAACTGGAAAAATTGAGGTGCACACAGATATACAGTACAATGAAATTCATTGGTTCACATAGCCCAGCTTGTAAGGAAGTTGGGCTCAGAGTGAAGGGTCAGACACCTAAATAGGGCCTTGGTCGACAACACAACTGTGGAAATTTGGTTTGTTTCTTTGTTTATTAGGATTTTAACGTCAAGTTTACACTGGTTACATTCATGACAGAAGCGGTAGTTACTCATTACACAAGATTAATCAGTTCACAAGGTTATATCAAACACAGTCATGGACAATTTAGTGTCTCCAATTCACCTCACTTGCATGTCTTTGGACTGTGGGAGGAAACCCACACGGACACGGGGAGAACATGCAAACTCCACACAGAAAGGACCCAGACCGCCCCACCTGGGGATCGAACCCAGGATCTTTTTGCTGTGAGGCGTCAGTGCTACCCACTTAGCCACAATTGGCAATTTGGTAAAGCAAGGTTTATAGTTTTAAACCGATAGTTTAGAGCCCTAATCACTAAGCCTCCATAGCCCCTTATTTCAATAAAACTAATGAGTTTAATTATTGCAAATAAGGCTTTTCTTTGTTCATTATTAATACATTTATTTTAACTTTAATTCTTTCAGATCCAGTATTGGTTGTGCCAAACACAGTACATGTCACATTTAAATTTCCATAACCTAAAAAGTTAACTAATTTAATTTATAGGTTTAGCTGTGAAAATGCAGTTTTACACAGCTTTATTACGTCCTTTTTGGATACACATCCGAAAACCAAACAGAAAAGCCTGTTTTTAACAAATATTGAGCCCCAGTAGTTTTTCTAAGCATGGAATGTCCCAGAAAATGGGGGGTAGGTGAAGAAAAAGTGGTGAAGCAAAGAATATAAAATAGAGCCAGTGTTATTCCTGTCATCCTTTTCCAGCGCCGAGTAATGATGTACCTCTCTATGGAATGTACTTTGTTCTTTCTCGTTCGCCTCATGTTTCAGTACAAGATTTGTTTCTACCTCAGCTTTTAACCTGCTTGTGTGCTGAGTGATTCTTGGCTTGTGTATAACATACCCAGATATTCTTCAGTCATGTCCCGCAATAACATACACACACAGCCAACAAATCTACCAGCCTCACATTTGGTACATTAGTGCCTTATTAATTTAGCCTTTACTAATTTACTTCACTTTTATATAATACGTAGTAAAGCATGTTTAGTCTGCACGGTACTGAGTCTGCGCAGGCTTTTTATCATTATTAACTCCTCCAGAAACTTTACACTGGGGTGAACAAACTGTGTATTTAACAGCAAGCCTTTAATGTGGATGTCCAGGCCCATGTTGTGGTTGTTCAGAATCATTATTAACAATGCTAAATATACAGTAGTAGCATAACTGAATTGCTCTAATTAGGTATATTGAATAATTAAATAATGAAAATTGTTCGTACACAAATGCTTGTAGTAAAATGGTTGGTAGTTTAATTATTGTAATTTCGGTAAATATCTCAGTATTGGAATGTGGGAAATTTGGACACCATGGTGTTTATTAGCTTATTTAGGTTTTTAATTCATTAATACACAGTCATCAGTGTCTTACAAGAATTAAATGGTTTAAATGGTTGAACTAGTACTGTGTAGAAAGTGAGCTCCATAAAAAGGTATTTGGTGTCTGACACCACCGTTGGTCGTCGTCACCTAACAACTTGACTGAATGGGCATAAATTCTTACAAATACATTCCAAAATCCTCCAAAAGGCCTTTCCAGAATTGAGGACACTGTTATTGCTTAACTTCATATTAATACCCATGGTTTTGTAATGGTATGTCCAACAATCTCATGGATGGGTGTCTATATACCATGTGGTCAGCATGCAACTGTGTCCAAGCAGTAAGGTAACCGTCACTTCATTCACTCTGACTAACCGAGTAACCGTCACCCCACAACAAGCCTACAGCAGTCTAACAAATCTGAAAGCCTATTTTTTGACTGAACTACATCTCTCTCTCTCTTTTCTCTCCCCTGTAATTATTTCTAAATATGTCACGGGCTGCTTACTTTCCTAGTTTGCTTATTTTACATGTGTTCAGCTGTTAGACTGTTTGTCCTACCTCCAGTATGAATGACTTTTGTGCAAACAGGCCAGAATTACGCCTATATTTCCATTTCTTCATTTTGCGCTCTCACAATATTTGTCCACATGTCTGATGTTTCTGGATGTCCGTTGGTTTGTATTCATTTACACTGACTCTTGGACCTGCTGATGTTTGTCTTTCCTTACTTAGACCATGTCATTCCAAATGACCTAAGCAGACATTTGACATTTGGTCAAAGACAGTTTCTGTTGATGAACATTTCTGATGTTTGTATTAGTCAGTCGTTCTTTAAATAGACTTAATGCTTTTATTCCATGTATATGACCTACAGAAATATGCTTGTGTGTGTAGGGCCTGTGCCAGTGTCGACCTTCAGAGGGGAACTGTTCCTGCTGTAAAGAGTGTATGCTGTGTTTAGGCACTCTCTGGGAAGAGTGCTGTGATTGTGTGGGTAAGTTAATAACGATCGACAAGCAATACAGTCAAGGTGTGTTGAAGCTTTGATGCCCAAAGAGGGCCACAGGCTAGCACACGCCTGCACGAACAAGTGTAAACACACAAGACACAACGGATCAGGGGCAGGTGTAGTCTAGTGGTTAAGGTACTAGACTAGTAAGCAGAATGCTGCTGGTTGAAACCCCACCACTGCCAGGTTGCCACTGTTGGGCCCGTAAGCAAGGCCATTAACTCTCAATTGCTTAGACTGTATACTGCAAGTCAATTTAGATAAACGTGTGTGCTAAATGCAGAAATTGTAAATGGATCACCCTTTGCTCTCTGTATTTCTCCACCACTTATGCCAGTGCCTCAACCAGCAAAAGCTGACTCTCCGTCCCAGCTTTACTTACTCATACAGGGTACAGTGGGTCTGTAGAGTGGACTTCTGTATAGGTTTAACAAAAAATATGAACAGAAGGCCTTTATTTGTCATATATGCATATACACATGTACAGTACAGTGAAATTCTTGCTTCGCATATCCAAGCTCGTTTGGAAGCTGGGGTCAGAGCGCAGGGTCAGCCATTGCATGGCACCCTTGGAGCCGAGAGGGTTAAGGGCCTTGCTCAAGGACCCAACAGTCGCTGCATGGCAGAGCTGGGACTCGAACTCTTAACCTTTCAATTGATAGCCCAAAGCTCTACCTACTAGGCTACCACTGTCCCTGTGTAAGGGGTCATGGGAGTATGTCAATCTAATCCACATGTCATGTTTTGGTGAATCTGAAGAAGCCATTTGATTGTGTGCCTTAACATACACTAAATGACCAAAGGTTTGAAGACACCTAACAATGATTTTTGTTAAACATCCCATTCCAACACCAAGGTTATTAATATTATTAATTATGTCAATCATTTCATTGGGAAGACTTTCCACAAGATTTTGCTGTGCATCTGTAGAACCCTGTGCTCATTTAATTCAAAGGGCATTTGTAACATCAGGCACTGATTTTTAAACAGCTTTTGAAGCTGAGGAAATGAAAATAGGTTATGTAGAAAGGGCGAGGACTGTTCCTCAGCTGGAGTTCTCAGGGGTGTCAGAAACAGCTGGTTTGCTTTTGGCTTGAAATGGAATATTAGGAAACCTTGTGTTATGATAGTCTTACTCTCAACTTCATACAATCCTGTCACAGATCACAGTGTAAAAATAGTAAGTGCCCCCCTTTTGATTTAATTATAGGATAGCAGGAAACACCCTCATAAAAATATTTATTTTAAAAAACACTGGTGGTGCAACAGTCAAATTTGCTATGCTATTTGCAGGTTTAGATCTCAGAGGTTCTTCTGGTCTAAGAAACAGTTGGAGAAGCTTTACACAAGTCGAAAGAGAAGTGTTCTTTAAGCTGACTGCTTCACTTTACCTCAGCATCTAAATCTGTTTCTTGTAGGCATGTGTAACCCGAGGGAATACAGTGAGACTCCGCCCACTTCAAAAAGCACAGTGGAGGACCTGCACGCCCCAATCCCATCACTCTTCAGAGCCCTCACAGAGGGAGACACTCCAATCAACATGATGGTGGTGTCATTCCCGGTGTCTGAGGAGCTCTCGCACCACGAGAGTCTCATCTCCTTTCTGGAGAGTCTCGACCAACAGCATCAGAACATCTCGCTTCACGTCCCAGGCCTCCACGACGATAAAGGTACTGGAATTCTCAAAAGGGATCAAATGTAAACCACTTGTAGGATGTTTATCTGAGATAGCAATATATTAATTAAAAGAAAAGATTACATGGTGGTACATTTTGACAGCCCACGACTAAAGAAATCTAATTTATTCTTTATGGATTCTTTATTGATTATAGATTGCGGAGGATAATAAATAGTAAAAGACCACCATGTAAGCAGATATTAGCTAATTTTTTTGACAAATTAAATTTTTGTCTTACTGTTTTCTGTTCTTCTCTGGTCTGCCTTTTTGCTGTTTATCTCTGATCTCCTCTCTGTATTACAGATAACCTGTGCACAGTGGTGTATTTCGACGACTGCTTGTCTATACGGCAGTGTAAGCAGTATTGTGAGTCAATGGGAGCGTCCAAGTATCGCTGGTTCCACAATGCGTGCTGTGAGTGTGTTGGGCCGGAGTGTGTGGATTACGGAAGCAAAGCTGTTAAATGCATGAACTGTCTCTTTTAGGAGCACTAACACACACCGTCAGGATGGTATTGTTTATTATTTAATGGCTTTTATGCAAAAAAAAAAAGGGTTCTTTATTTTGCCAACATTCAATGTATTAATATTACTGCTCTGTTTTTTATTTGCTCTCCATAATTAATAAAAATGTTGCTAAATTAAAGTTACTTTTTACCATTCCACATACCGTTGCATAAACAGTGCTCCAAGACAGTACAGAAGTACAAATGTTCATCTTTTACTGATTGTCCCAGAAGCTGCTTTTAAACGTTTACTGTTAGTGTGATTTGAGGAAACAGGTTTGTTTTATTACAGAGAACCATAGCACACAATTTAGCTATGCTACAAATGCTGCTCTTTCCTTTAAATAACATGTTAAATTTGCTTAACATTTTGTATTTATAACTATCATATTAATATTGTAATAAATACATGTTTGTCAGATTTCTTGTTTCTGGGTGCTTCGCTTTCTCTCAACGTTACCATCATGGCTAAATTCCCTGGGGGTTAGTAAAATATCTACCACCACCAAGCGGCTAATTAACTTGTAGTTGTGTTTGCTGGGTAAATAAATATAAGGTAGGATAAGATTCCTTTATTGATCCTCATGGGGGAAATTCGAGTGTTAAAGCAGCTCCATTTACATTTTCGGCATTTAGCAGGCGCTTTTATCCAAAGCGACTTACATTACAGTTACAGTACACAACAGTGGCAACCTGGCAGTTGTGAGGCTTGAACCGGCAACCTTTTGATTACTGGACCAGTACCTTAACCACCAGGCTACAGCTCCAGTTCAGTGTAAGGACAGTAAATAGTGTAAATAAAATAGAGTAGAATAAAATAAAATAAGAAAATTATTAAAAAATATTAGCTATGAGATGCAATTACTATTATACATCAGTATGGTAATAACTATATAAAAAACACTATCTTCTATATGTAAATATATACA
The DNA here is from genome assembly GCF_030014385.1 of Trichomycterus rosablanca. NCBI lineage: Eukaryota > Metazoa > Chordata > Actinopteri > Siluriformes > Trichomycteridae > Trichomycterus > Trichomycterus rosablanca. Next base: position 12,849,815 of record NC_086012.1, read on the forward strand.
TACAGTATGTACAAATATGTAAATATGTATAATAAAATAAATATAAATATGTACATTTTTTATAGTGACTGAATATATGTCCTTGTTAAATTAAAATAAAATTGATGCTATTATGTTTACATTTATAAGCACAGTCAAAAGAAAAGAGCACTTACTCATCAAAACAAACACAGAATGAGAGCCTCACCACGCATGCGCAGACGAATGAGAGCCTCACTACGCATGCTCCGATTCACGAAACTGATCTACGTATGGGGTGGATTCGTGAATTTGCGTAAGGTGCGTTTGTACTATACTTATTTACATTTTACACTATAATTTCCATAGATTTACACCTATTTTTGTATACGCAATGAAAAGTATTCAAATACTTACAATCTACAGTCAGAAATAAAAGAAAAACGACAAAATATTAATTAGATCCAAGAGATATGATATATGCTACTGCTAGCTTTAAGTGGCATCAAGGACACAAAACAACATCGTAAACTAACATTAAATGTGGTTAACATTATCTGTTATTTCTGATAATAATTAGGTTTACGTTTAATAATGCAAAGAAGCCTTTAAGTAAACAAATGAACCATCATCTCGACTACAGAAACATTGTTTTTAAGTGTGTGTGCAAATCAGGACAGTAATCAAGTACAGTTATGAAAATTTCAATATATAAACTTTATTTGTACTTGTAAATAGACACAGACAACAACTAAACACTCCTTGTGCAAAATAAGCAGCATAAACAATTTACACATAAACATTTACCACTACAAGAGCAACATGGTCGCTGTTCCACCCGCTCACAACCAACTTAGCTCATCAGTGCTGTTAACAGATGATCATTTATCCAAACAACGATTCCTGGCGTCCTTGCTGAGTTTGTCTCGGTGTGGATTCCTCTCATTTCGCGTCTGATTCTCCAGCTTTTACTGCTCCGAAAGAAGAATAAGTCATGTAAGAGTCTCTGCTGCTACTTTCACTAAACCGCTAACCAAAACAACACGTACAACGGTGACGCGTCGGTGACGTCACCTCGCTAAACACGTGACTGACAGAGACCTATTAGCAACTGTTGGAAGCTTAAAGCTATAATCTGCTGCTATAATAACGATTCCAATAACAAATAGAATATATTGTTAATTTTTTAATTCTATATGCCAAAATTTTTATTCATAGTAAAGTTATTAGGCTCCAGACCTACGTTACCTTTGTTTTTACTGGAATTTAATTCACTTCTGCAGTCTAATCTTATTAATAATGTAATGCATACTGAACTAATCTTTTATTATTATTTCTGTTATTATTATAATACATACCTATTTTTATTCATATGCTTATTGTTATTATTGGTATTATGTATACAGTACTATGTATATATATATCATTCCATATTAGTAAATAGCTAAAGTTATAACTTTATATTCATATTAATCATAGATATATGTTACTGATCTATCTATCTAGTTATCTGTCTGTTTCTCTATCTATCTATCTATCTATCTATCTATCTATCTATCTATCTATCTATCTATCTATCTATCTATCTATCTATCTATCTATCTATCTATCTATCTATCTATCTATCTATCTATCTATCTATCTATCTATCTATCTATCTACCCCCATATTTTGATAAGTTTGTTTAATAACAGAATGTGATGTTTGTAGTTAATTGTGCTGATACTCTATCCTGATCAATATTGTATATACAATGATTCTTTTTTTTCCTTTGTTATTTTTTGAAATGCAATAAAAAAATTTAAAAAAGACCTTTTAGCAACTAGTAATGAACTATTGAATCACTAAACCGATCTATCATTCATTTTAATGCGTATTATCATTTTCCACATCGTTTTGTGGTGTTTCTGCGCCATCATGTGGATCTTAAACCGTTTCCATGTCGTGTTTTAATAATAGCAGAATACACAGGTTGTCCTCACACTGACGAGCCAGCCCCCCCATACAATAACTCAAGACCCCTCCACCCTTGTTTCCAGCACTGGACTCTACATATATATATATATATATATATATATATATATATATATATTATAGTTGTATATAGTTGTAATTACCACACTGATGTATAATAGTAATTGCATGTCATAGCTAATATTTTTTTATAATTTTCTTATTTTTATTTGATTATACTATTTTATTTACTCTATTTACTGTACTTACACTGTACTGGATCTGCTGTAACACTCGAATTTCCCCCATGGGGATCAATAAAGGAATCTTATCTTATCTTATCTTAATATACGATGTATAAATCACACACTGAACACAATATGGCTGTTTTCTTCTTTTGATAGAAACAGTAGAGAGTGCAGTGCTAAAATACTCGTATATAAATGATAAACATGCGCATTTATTATCGACCGAAGTTCCACTTTTCTGGCTTTTTGTAAAATAAACAAAATACACAGAATCAGTGAAAAACTTACATTTATTTTCAGTTGGAGGTTTCTCATACAATCATATACAATAATATAATAAACTGAATTTTCACTGCACTTCTGCGGCTTACAAAAGTATTACTGGAGTACAAACGTTTTACTTTTAACTTTTAATTCTTTTTATTTAATTTTTATTCATTTACTGCTGTAAAATATTCCCACAGCTGCTCTCTCTCAGCCTCTCTCTCAGCCTCTCTCTCTCTCTCTCTCTCTCTCACTGTTACATGTGATTGGTCTCTTGACCTGAGCCGCTTAGTCACGTGACGGTACCCTAACAAAACACAGCAGAGCAGGAGGAGTATCTGGTGTGCAGCAGCATGTAAGATGTGAGAGGAGCGGAGACTGTACAGACATGGACTTTACTTTCTGATAAAACAGGAGAAACGTGCTGAATGTAGCGGAGAAAAAGTAACTACACTATCAATATTTGGATCGATCCGCCTGTCCCTAGTAATAAGGTTAGAATAGCCGTGTGAGGGTGTCAATACCTAGCCTAGCCAACTAGTTCACAGATGAGAAGCTGACTAAAACCCAAATAACTATTATAACTATACACTATACACCATAACTATTATTAAATATGAAGACTTGTGCAGTACACTAACTATACAAAATACATTACAGCTGTTAGCTTAGTCGCTAGTGTTAGCTGGTAAGCTAATTGCAGTGATTTCTGTTTCTATTAAGCACTCTGTATTTATAACTCTGTTATATTAGTATTGTAATACATTTTTTGTAAGTAGCTGCTCTCAGGGTTGTAGATAAATTCAGTCGTTTAAAGCGGTGAGATTTCTTGTTTCTGGTGCTTTACTTTCTCGCATGGTGTATCACCACCAAGTGGCTAACTCATACCACGTATTTGTGTTTGCTGGGTGAATAAATGTGTACATTTTTAATAGTGACCGAATATATGTGTGTCCTTGTTAATTTAAAATAAAAATATATGCCATTCTGTTTACATTTACAAGCACAAAGTCAAAAGAAAAGAGCTCTCATACCAATACACAAAAACACGGAATAAGAGCCTCACTGCGCATGCGCCGATTCATTTGCGAACAATGCCTAGGGTCCGCAAAGTGCGTAAGGTGCGTCCGTACTTTACGTAGGTAGAGTTTACACCATTATTTCCACTAAATTGCCCCTATTTCTGTATGTGCAAAGCAAATTATTATTATATTTATATTTTGTTGTCATATTGAGTTATTTGGCCTCATTAAGAGACAAAAAGGAGGCATCTAAATCAAACAATGCTGTACCAACACCCAATCATAGTGATACTGTACTAGAATTTGTGTTTGTTTTGGGGTTGTTTTGCTGCCAGCAGAACTGGTGCATTGCAGAGTGGTGGGAATAATAAACTAGCTAAAACACAATAAACTTTAGTCTTGAATTTCCCATTCAAAATCAGACTCAGACTCCGACTCAGCTTTATTGTCATTCAAAACCATGTACATGATTAGAACTAAATGCAGTTACTTAGGTCTCAGTGTGTGTAACATAATAAAATATAAATAACAAATAACTATGTTACGTATAAAAGACTTAAAAAAGGACTATTATACTACTATACGGGGACTATTTTACTCAGCAGAGAAGGATTATTCTGGTTCGCGTTTGTAGCATCTGTATTTAGACCGTGTGTCTCCGCCAGGCTCCCGTACTGGCTGTGTATTGATCCGAGTAGCGCTGCAGTGAATGGAAGATGGCGGAAGCTCCTCTCCAGACCTGCCGGTTTTTCTGTCACAGATGTTCGGAAGAGATCAGCCCGCGTCTCCCGGTAAGTCCGGGGTTTGAAACGGTTCGGGAATAAATATTAAAACAGATGTTTTATTTCATCAGGACATTTCTGTATTTGGTTTGGGTTCGATTATCCAGCGGCTAACATAGCAAACGGCTAAAGTAACTGGCTTGTAGCGGGCCGTGTTCCAAACCGAGTCCTGGTTTACTACAGAGTGTGTATAAATGACCGCGACCTTGCTGGTAATGTCCATACTATGTAGTGTGATAGGACGCGGTTTGGGATGCACGGACTACTAGATAACAAACGGACTAGCCTTAAATAGCACTGTTCTATGTTTGGTCGTTCTTAACGGGTCCTTTTGTCGGGTTTAGCTTGTCAGCGAGTTGCTAATCGACATTTTCTTATCTTATTTTTTTAGCCATTAATACTGCGCTTTAGTTGTTGTGACGTTAAATGTTGTTAGCCAGCTAGCTATGTAACTTCTAACATGTTTACTGTGTAGTAAAGGATGAATTATTTTACCTTCTTCCTAAACCACACACTAAACAGGTTACCATGGTATTAACCACGTGAATTTTGGTGGTGTTTTCTTTTAAAATACAGTTGAAAACAGTTGTTTGAGCTTTGGGACGCAGGCTTGTGTTTTAGCTATACATACCCTGCTAGTTGTCAAGTTGTTTTTGTTTGGAATGGCGATATGGCATGATGAAAAATAAGGTGTTGGACTCTTGGGTTTAATTTTGAATGTGCAGAGTACTTGAACTTTGCTCACCAGTAAAGCCACTGGCTGCTGCTGCTGCTGCCATATTTCATATAAAAATAAAACAAAGAAACGAATCTTGGAAGTGTGAAGCCTGAAGTGCACATCACTTGTTCCCTCTGAAGTAAAAGCTTTTTTATTGTATTATCTTATGACGACTCTACAGAAGGTCCTGGGTTCGATTCCCTGTTGAGGCGGTCTGTGTGGAGTTTGCATGTTCTCCCCGTGTCTGTGTGGGTTTCCTCCAGGGGCTCCGGTTTCCTCCCAGAGTCCAAAGACGTGCAAGTGAGGTGAATTGGAGACACATTTGACATTAAACTTGTGAACCGGTGAATCTTGTGTAACGAGTAACTACCATTTCTGTCATGAATGTAACCAAAGTGTGTAAAACATGACGTTAAAATCCTAATAAAGACTCTGCAAATGGTTGCAGTATGACAAATAAGTACTTGACTATTAGTGAAATAATGTTATGGGTACTATTTGATACACTGTATGGTATTTAGGACGCAACCTGCTCATTAGAAAATGCATTGATGTACTCTTATTTTCCCTACAACTTGGAAGTCTGCTGCAGGGACCCAGTAGATTTGTTTATTAATGCATTCCTACTTGACTATTCACTTGAACTTTAGCAATGCCATTGATCCAACAGTGTTTTTGGCCTTTACATCACGTAGACAGGAGTTTGGAAAGGCCCCTTGTAATCAATCGGCTGGTCAGCACCTGTCCTGGGTTGTATTTCCATGGAAATCCCCAGAAGGCACTGGCTCAGGGTCAGTCGAGCTGTTCACCTAACATTTCACACAGAATTGTGAGAATACATCATTCCTACTGGCTTTGTGTATGAGTTTGACAACCTACCAAACCACAATCCCAACCTCTAGTACAAAAGTGCATCCTGAAACAAGCAAACGGGCCAGTTTCCAGCACTATGCATGAAAAACTTAAACAAAAATTCACAGGATAGCCAGAACAGAATGAAACACCTGAAAATCAGATTAAATGCAAGATATGCCATGCACAAGCAAGGAGGACAATAACGGGCGCAAAAACATAGAACTGGAAAAACCTGATAATCAATATAACTACTGCATTCACTTACAACAGAACAAGAAATAGCAAACAGACTGGCAGGAATCTTTGGGAAAAATATAGTAAAAAAAAAAAAAAAAAAAAAAAAAAAAAGGCAACTAACACAGAACCACACAACCAACTCCAGAACTTCTTGACAGAGACACATGCCACAGCAGGAGACCAAAATCTGTTAACACCAACCAGATGGCAATGTAAAAACGTGAACATGGTGACCATGCCCATGGACCCTGGAAAAATGCAATAAGCTAAGCCAAATGCAATGCGGTATTAGGAAGGGAAGACGCACACTAGACCATCTGATCAGAATAGTGTAAAAGAAACATGCAGTGATCTTTTCTGACCTGAGAAAGCCTTAAATTGAATTGTAGTGTATATTTTACTATATTTTCTTTTAGTTTTCATGTTTTAATTGCTTATCTCTCTTGTTTTATTTTCATATTTCTTAAATTGTAGGGTATATTTTACAATATTTTCTTTTAATTTTTCACGTTCTTAATTTTTTATCTCTCTTGTTTAAATTTCATGCTCTCTTAATTGTAACTAAATGTTTGCAAGAAGTCTTTCTGAGATTCTAGATCTCAGGAATGTTTTAATGCTTTTAATTAAAAAAAATTTCCTTATGTAAAGCACTTTGAATTGCCACTGTGTATGAAAGGTGCTATACAAATAAACTTGCCTTGCCTTAAAGATCTCCAAGATATGGGGCACAGAGGCTGATTCCAATCATGGATCCTAGTGGCAGTGGGCTAGTGGAATTTACTGCTGTGCCACCTAAGCACCCGTACACCTCTAATTCATATATAATCAATATACACCATTGTGTATGGATTATTTTTATGCATGCATTTATTTATTTATAGAATTGGGCGACACGGTGGCTCAGTGGGTAGCACTGTCCCCTCACAGCAAGAAGGTCCTGGGTTCGATCCCCAGATGGGTTCTAAAAACTCAGAACTAGTATCTGGACAAAATGTACTTGCTAGGTGGAATTGTGTGTATCTGTTTTGTCCTGGTGAATGGATTCTTTTAGTTCAGTGAAAGGATGTATGGTGCTGGTGGCTCTCTGGTATTTTTGGCTGTCTTTCCCTGTCATTGTACACAGGGTCTAGAATGAACTTGCAGACTATTAAGCTTTGTGTTAAAAGTACTGAATAGCTAGTTGTATGTACTCCCATGCTGGTCAGTAGGTTGCTGGGATTTGAAATGCTGTGTGGGTAGTTCTGGCTCTTGTAGGGCTCGGTCAGTGTGTTAGACTGACACCGTTTACATGAATATAGCACCCACGTTTTGTTAAAAAACAGCATGCTGCTGTTTTACATTTGACATTTTCCATTGCTTGCTAGCAGACACACAGCTTGGTTACTGTATGAATCTCAGCATTGGTTTTCTAATCATATTGAGACTGAAATCAATGTGATTGAGCCACTCATAATTAAGGAAGTGCAGGGGAAATGTTTAACTTTATTGATTAGTCTATTGATTTTCTGTCAAATGGAAGTACAAGCTAAAGTCAGCTTTGTTTATCTTTTAAGTACATATAGTAAGCTGCCCAAAGTCTGAGACCTCTACTAAACATGTTTTTTTCCAGTTTTAATGAATTGTTTTTTTTATTACCCATCATGCAGTCAGCATACCAATTTCATTGAAAAAAAAAATACATCTCTTAGTATTTAAATTTCAGAATTTAGTATTTGGCTCTTCTGAAATGCTTTGCACAGAAAGGTCAGATTTCCTTGAGTCTTATCTTTCTTTTTCTTTATCTTTCCATTGAGGCACGTGTTCAGACGACTTTGAGCAAACAGGATTTGATCTACTCAACAGAAGCTCGTTTAATTCATTCAGCCGTTGTTCACCTATAATAAATATGAACATACCAAATGCTGGTGGCGCTATCGGCCAGTGGGGCATCTACATACAGTCATCATTGGCTGTGTCTTAATGGAGGGAGTGGCTGAGGACCCATTATGGATTGGCATGTTTGGCCTGTTTGAGTTGCAATCTAAGACTTTTTGTAGTTGTTTACCAAGAGGTTCGTCTACATGAAATAAAAGCACCTACAAAGACCATGATTGTACATCATTTAATGTAAATCAAGTGGGTCATTATTTTGCTTAGATTTGCTTAGATAAATACTAAAGACTGTATTTATATCTTTGATAGGACTACATCTGTCCACGGTGTGAGTCCGGTTTCATTGAGGAGTTACCAGAGGAGACGAGGTATGTTCCATAGCTTTTGAAAACTGATTCATGTGTAGCTAATAGGACTGACAGCAGCCTGCCATTTTTCCCTCTCAATAAATATGATCAAGCTGGCGTTTAAACCAGCAGCCCTGCTTTTATATCCTGAGTGGAGCTAAGCAGTAATTTTGTTACACCAGCTAGTGTGGTTAAAGAAATATAATACAGTAATAATATTGTGCATGACAGAATTACATTAGAATTTATTCTAAATTGTGTAAGCTTATGTATGCTTAAAAAGGCATTTTTTTAAAACAGGCTTCCACTAAAGATGCATCCTTCTGGTTTAATTGGTGCCGAACCAGAGGTCATATTATCACACAGCATCTTGTAGGAATGAGATATTTGGTCATTAGCAGAGATTGAGTATTCGCTTTAGTCCACTTGTGGGTGACTGCTGGTAAACAGCAGCTGTTTAAAGTGGTGTGTCCTTTATCACACAACTGCAAATTTTAGCACCTTCCACAAAGGATTCAGTGTAGGACTCACAGTTGGCCAGTTCGGAATGGTCCTGTGTTTTCTTCTCATTCGTTTTAATGTGCATTTCGGGTCATTGTCCTTATCCAGCTTTGACATTGGGCTGTATGTTCCACTCAAAAATGTCTTTTTTTCTGACTTTATTGCTACTGACACTCAGTGCCTGAGGGAGCAAAGCAACCCCAAAACATAATTGAGCCTCTTCCTGGAAGTGTTTTGTAGTAGGCATTGTGTACTTAACCAAAAGCTCTAATAAATTATTTACATTTGTTGTTGGAAAGAAAAACCATGGATGTTACTGCCAATGGCTAAAAACAAAATCAATCAGCACATTGGTTAAACTTCACGGCTCATGAGTGTGTAGTGGGTAGGACCATACAGTTGGAACTAATATACGTTCAAAGAATGTGCAGCTATGATCATGGTGTATAAATACTAAAATTGGTGTATAAATGCTAGTATTTACATTGGAGGTAACAATACTTAAAGTAGTGTAGTGTGTTTGTAACTAGGTTTAATCTTTTTGATTCACCTTGATGTGACATGATGGTTTATGTTGGGTTTTTCGCCTCCAGTACAGAAAATGGGTCCTCGTCCACGAGTAATCAGAATCGACCTTCATTTGAGGTAAGTGTACAAACATCCTGCAGTAAAGTTCAAGATTTTATATCCACCTCACTATCATATCATTTACTAGACTTCATGATGTTTTTTCAGAATGTGGACCCGACATTGTTTACGTTTCCACACCCATACGGCCAGCTGGCTCTGGGCATCTTTGGCGAGGGCTTCGACCTCCGGACGGGCATGCCCTCTGAAGATGGACGTGACGCAGAGAACCGACGGGAGCGGGACATGGCATCACGTCAGCGGTACGGAGCCAGGCAACCTCGCGGACGCCACGTTCCGCGGAGACAAGGGACGCGGCATGAAGGAGTGCCCACTTTAGAGGGGTAAGAATCGAACAGGCCAAGTTACTTTAAAAACCATTGACTATTCATGTATGAAACAGTAGTTGTTGCCTGGACTAAATTGCTCGCGTGCTTGAGTTCAGATACCAGATCTGTAATCATTTGCTTATAATTGTGCCTTTATGAATATGAAAATAAACATTAGATCTGTTGGTTAAAAGACAGGTTTAACCACTCAAGCTATCTGCTCTGTTATCTCTGACGTAATGGAATGATTTGCTTATGTGTTTTAACAGAATAATTCAGCAGTTAGTAAATGGAATCATCGCACCAACCGCTATGCCAAACATGGGCTTGGGACCATGGTATGTTAATATAGTAATATAATGTTATAATGTATGTTATTTTTTTTTTTTTCATGTACTTAAAGTGCAACAAATATTTATAAACACTTTAAATCTATTGGTTAATTGATTCTGATGATACTGAGTGCAAAATAGCATTTCTGCAATAGTTGAATCTGAAAGGTGGGACATGTCACCTTCAGGATGACATCACAAATTAGTAAACCAATAAGCAACAGAACACGACAGGGAGTAAGTCATAACAAAGAATTCCTGCAGACACACCCATGTAAATGAAGGCTGTGTAACTGAGTTCTATTCTCTCTGTCTTCAGCTCTTTTATAAAGCAGTAAACTAGTTTTAAAATGAGGTTTTTAAGTAACTTAACGTTATATTGCAGATATAACATTGCTAGAAGGCTGTTACTTGATTCTATCATTTTTTAGGGGAATGCTACATTCAAATCCAATGGACTACGCATGGGGTGCCAATGGATTAGACGCCATTATAACACAGGTACAGCAGGAGCACAATTTTACTGTTTTATACACTTATAAATTAATGAAGTTTGCTATTGTTTACAAAAACTAGGATTGCTGATTACCGAAGTCGATCATGGTCGTTAAAGATTGCATAAAAGGTTTGCAAGTTTTAGCATCGGGGGAGAGCATTTTGATCTAGGCACTAATTTTTATTTCAGTACTTGATTAATTGATTATGTTTTATATTATTGGGTTAGTCTACACATGCTCCCTCTGACATGTGTAGTCACTGACCATTTCTTTTAACCAGCCAAAGGTGGGGTCTTACAGAGCAAAGTATTGCATACATTGACCACCTAAGGAGGATGGAGGTGCTTACTGAGTCTGGTTTTACTACTGGTCTCTTCCTGTAAGTAGTTTTCCTTGCCACTGTCACCCTCCTTGGTCTGTCTGTCCTGGATTCTGTAAAGCTGCTTTGAGACCATGTCTATTATAAACAGTGCTACACAAATAAATGTGACTTGACTTGACTACAGAGTCATGCGCTACTACTCGTGAATGAACCATCTTTTGTGCAGGTGCCCCGACCAGCCAGCAGAGGCCACAGTTCCAGTAGCAATAAGGAAATCTGGTCAACCATTATAGTACTCAAGTCACAGCCAGTTGTGTCTGTGTGGGCCCACAGCCAGTCGATAGCACAGCTAAAAGGTGGACTCGAGCTCAATATCTCCGCCATTCGAGTTTTAATATAACATTTTAATCACTTAAAAAAAAAAAAAAAAAAAAAAAGAATTTTAATTATTTGTTATATGACATGACAAGTCACTGGGGGGTGGAGGGCAGCTCCATATAATTTTCATTAACTATAGTGCTTTAACCCAACCAGCCTGATGTCACAGGGGAGAAAACCTGCTTCTGGGGTTTCTTTTTTTCCCACCTCTTCATTGATTTTGTTGTTGTTTGTCTTCCCGCAGTTATTAAATCAGTTTGAAAATACAGGTCCGCCTCCCGCAGACAGAGAAAAGATCAAAAACCTCCCGACAGTTCAGATCACAGAGGAGCACGTGGGTGAGTATGCACCAGCAGAGTCTATTTATTCCCACTGCATTGTGGGAAGTAATTGAGAAACCCTGTACAAACATTGAGGGTAAAGAGTGTGTAACAATATTCCATCCTGACAAAATCTGGTTCGGTTGGTGACCGCAGTTCATATTTACATGAGATTTGCCTGCATTTAGCTGAGTTTAAACTTTTGGGTGGTGGATTTAAAAGCTGCTTGGTGGCTGCTTAATTTTGTAAAGTTCTTGATTATAACCTAACCGGTGTTAAGCATGCATGGTACACTTTACCTGCTGGGTAATATATTAAGCTAAGAACTTACTGAAGAACAAAAAGTGGAAACTATCAAATGCAAAGGAAGTGTGGCAGACTTGAACTTGGTTCACCAAGAACTTTGCATTTGCATTGCTAAATGTTTATTTGAGAAATCAGCCGACTGCTTTCCTGTTTGAGTCCAGCTGTGTATTCATGAAAATCGTAGATGTGCTGTTGGTCACATGTTTGAATCTGCCAACCACAGATATTGTATTTACTACAGAAATCGGCGATGAACAAACTGCTTGTCACAGCAAATTCATTTTCAAATGAGGTTATTTTCATAAGCTAAAAACTTAATCTACTACTTAGTCACACCAACCCAACTGTTGGAAAGCAACCAACGCTACAGGAAAACGGCCGTTGGGAACTAGTAATATACATGCTATACCCCATGATGGGGCTCTACTAAATGGAAAATGTGTTTAATTTCACGCACCTTGTTTTTCAAACATCACAGATTTCTTGGCAGCCATTAAATAACACTCATAAATTAAATTATGTCCATGTTTTGCCACCACAGAATTGGTTAGGAGTTGTCCAAACTCAGTTACCCGGGTTGTGTTTTTACCTGCTTTAGACTTCGACATCTTGGACATTTTGTCTAACCGATTGCTAGTGTAACCAGGGTGTCTTTAGAGTTTACTGAGTTTATTAAGAAAGAAATATACTGTACATAGACAAACTATCAGGAGCATAATACTTTACTGGCTTGTTTCTTTGGAGGCGCAGCACAGACTACATAGAGATGATCACATGTGTAGAGAAGCACACTTTTCCATTGATTGTGGAATCCTTAAAGGGACAAAATGCACTCGATACTAAACACAAACATCAAACATTGTTGGCACACTACACCACAGAAAGGCCTGTTACACTAACTTATATGCTGTATGATTGCTACGGCCGCTGTATATTGCAGCAAATTGCATGTTTCATGGGAAACTGCTCATTTCACGGTCTGTGACGCAATTTTTAAGGCACTGTATTTCTCCTGTTCTTTTACAGGTGCGGGTTTAGAATGTCCTGTGTGTAAAGAAGACTATACAGAGGGGGAGAGTGTTCGACAACTTCCATGCAATCACCTCTTTCACAATAACTGTATAGTGCCCTGGCTCGAACAGGTAACTATAGTTTTATAAGATTGTGCATAATTGCTAATCAGCCTTGTGGTAATGCATTATTTAACTGTGTCAGGTGGTTGCCAGGTTGGTAGCACGGCTAAGATTCAAACATGGAGCGTGAGCTCTGTACGGACGTGGGCTCCTAAGTGGACTGAGTGCCTATATTCTGGAGCCAACAAACATACTAAACTGTTAATTATTGATATATATTTATAGTATAAATTATGGTATAATGATATATTTATGGTGTAAAGATATATTTATGATAAATGATTGTATAATTATGTATTTATGGTATAAACAATGATATTATATGTTTATGGTATAAACAATGGTATAATTATATATTTATGGTATAAATGATGGTATAAATATATATTTATGATATAAACGATGGTATAATTATATATTTATGGTATAAACAATGGTATAATTATATATTTATGGTATAAATATATATTTATGGTATAAACAATGGTATAATTATATATTTATGGTATAAACAATGGTATAATTATATATTTATGGTATAAACAATGGTATAATTATATATTGATGGTATAAACAATGGTATAATTATATATTTATGGTATAAATGATGGTATAAATATATATTTATGGTATAAATGATGGTATAAATATATATTTATGGTATAAACAATGGTATAATTATATATTTATGGTATAAATGATGGTATAAATATATATTTATGGTATAAATGATGGTATAAATATATGTTTATGGTATAAACGATGGTATAAATATATATTTATGGTATAAACGATGGTATAAATATATATTTATGGTATAAACAATGGTATAATTATATATTTATGGTATAAACAATGGTATAATTATATATTTATGGTATAAACAATGGTATAATTATATATTTATGGTATAAACAATGGTATAATTATATATTTATGGTATAAACGATGGTATAATTATATATTTATGGTATAAACAATGGTATAATTATATATTGATGGTATAAACAATGGTATAATTATATATTTATGGTATAAATGATGGTATAAATATATATTTATGGTATAAATGATGGTATAAATATATATTTATGGTATAAACGATGGTATAATTATATATTTATGGTATAAACAATGGTATAATTATATATTTATGGTATAAATATATATTTATGGTATAAACAATGGTATAATTATATATTTATGGTATAAACAATGGTATAATTATATATTTATGGTATAAACGATGGTATAATTATATATTTATGGTATAAACAATGGTATAATTATATATTGATGGTATAAACAATGGTATAATTATATATTTATGGTATAAATGATGGTATAAATATATATTTATGGTATAAATGATGGTATAAATATATATTTATGGTATAAACGATGGTATAAATATATATTTATGGTATAAATATATATTTATGGTATAAACAATGATATAATTATATATTTATGGTATAAACAATGGTATAATTATATATTTATGGTATAAACAATGGTATAATTATATATTTATGGTATAAATGATGGTATAAATATATATTTATGGTATAAATGATGGTATAAATATATATTTATGGTATAAATGATGGTATAATTATATATTTATGGTATAAATGATGGTATAATGATATAAAATTTATGGTATAATTCATTTAAATCCCCGAGCTTCTTTTAAAGTAACTACCACGGCTTGCTAGCATTTAGGACACAGCCTTCGTTTCAGAACTGAATCCTAATTGACTCCATTAGTGCTTTATCAGCTTGTTAATGGACTGTATGCATGCGTTTCCATTTCAGCACGACACGTGTCCGGTGTGCAGAAAGAGCCTGAGCGGCCAGAACACAGCCACAGACCCTCCCGGCTTATCAGGGATGAACTTCTCTCCTTCCTCATCATCCTCTTCCACCTCCAGCTCTCCCAGCAACGAGAACGCTGCCAACAATTCCTAAACCCCCCTCAGTGCTCACACACATACAAACACACGCAGAGCCACCGAAACAACCGTTTATCACAATTCACCATATCATCTCAGAGTGCAAGCGTCGCCAATAGCTTAAATCTACCAGTCGAGCTTTTTGTCTGACCTTTTTTCTACATTAATCTGAGTAACGCAGAACCTGCTATGGAGAGCTGAGCGTGTGGCGGAGCGCTTTGAAGCTCCAGTTCACTCTTAGTTCTGCCGTAATTGCAGTATTAAAGAGGAGGTGAAAAGGCCGAGCTGAAACCTGACTATAATCTTCTAGAAAGCACCCTTTAATGCCAGCAACTCGTCGTCAGCTTCATTATCATCAGCGGATTCACTGGAACATATGCCAAAGGACATTGAAATAGAAAAAAAACAATTACACCCCCCCCTCCGTTCCACACACACCACATTCACCTGAGTTCATTCATTCAATCCCTGGCTTTTTTAACAGTGAACTGAAGCATGATTGTTCCTCATGGCTTTTTTTAAACAATGGAAGGGCAGTTCTATTCAGCGCAGTGATTTTAATTTAGAAACTGACTTTGGGGTTAAAAAGGGAAAAAAACAGAGGACGTACAGAAGCAATGCAGAACTCATTCAGGTCCAGAGGTTTGCACGTACGCACACCCAGCCAGTACCTGTATTTGAATGTCTTTTTACTAGGTAAGACTTGAAGTCTCTCGATCCAATAAAAGGGGACCCCTTCGCCTAGAACCACTTTTGTACTTTTTTTTTATAACTTTCTGTTTGATTTCTTTTTTATTCATATATCAGCGGCTGGGACGAGGCGTATAATGAGTGGTATTTATTAAGGAGAATATAGTTCAGAAAAAAAGCCAGCTGATGTGAGAACATTACAAAAAGAATAGCCAAGCTTCAGTTTTATTTTGTATTAATTATTTATTTGAACACGATTTACATTTTCCCTCACTAGTAGATTAATGAATAAGTATAATAAGAGTGCAGCAGGTAGAAAATGCCATAGTATGATCCATTGATCAATTTATAATTTTTTTTTTTTTTTTTTTTTTTTTTTTAGATTTTACGTTGATTTATGCTGCCTGTGTTTCCCCCTCATCCTTAGTCTGTAACACTGAGTACTTTTTATTTTTGCCACACATGCAGCGACTCTCAGTTCAGTGCAATTATTCTTAACTTATTCTAAGTGAAATGATTTGATTTTTCTAAATCATAATAAATTGAAAATAGAATGTGCTTCTCCTGATATGATGTAAAATAGAGTCATTTCTAGGCATAGTTGTGATTCATGTTTTCTGTTGACTATTTGCCTCTTTAATAATTAAACTAACGCACATACACTAAAATTAACCTTAATTAGTACAAATCCTACACCATAGATGGAAGTGACCAAAAATAACAAATAAAACATGTCAGTGATTTTATATGAATTAACTTCAACAAAATAAATATCACCATTGCCAAACCAAACACACACACACGATTGCATATAATCGTGAGGGTCATGTACACCGACTAGGCATAACATTATGACCACTGACAGGTGAAGTGAATAACACTGATTATCTCATCATCACGGCACCTGTTAGTGGGCGGGATATATTAGGCAGCTAGTGAACATTTTATCCTCAAAGTTGATGTTCGAAGCAGGAAAAATGGGCGAGCTGACTGGGTGGCTTGACGACTGGGTCAGAGCATCTCCAAAACTGCAGCTCTTGTGGGGTGTTCCAGGTCTGCAGTGGTCAGTATCTGTCAAAAGTGGTCCAAGGAAGGAACAGTGGTAAACCAGCCAAGGCTCATTGATGTACGTGGGGAGCGAAGGCTGCCCCTATGTGGTCCGATCCAACAGACGAGCTACTGCAGCTCAAATTGCTAAAGAAGTTAATGCTGGTTCTGATAGAAAGGTGTCAGACTCCATGCCTTGATGGGTCAGGGCTGTTTTGGCAGCAAAAGGGGGAACCAACACAATATTAGGAAGGTGGTCATAATGTTATGCCCGATCGGTGTATGTCACGGCAGACATTTCTGAAAGAAGTTTTTTTGTGCGTTTGGCTTATTGTCCATCTGGTACACAGTTGTCCTTGATTAAGGAATTTTGAAATAGTCATCATCATCATTTTTTGTTCACTTTCTGCAAAAGACCCATTTCTTATTCATTTGCAGATGTACTTTTGGCAACCCTCATAAAGGAATAAGTGCACACAGTACCCAAAAACAGGCTTTTAACTGCAATAAAAATTTTTTTTGATGATTAATAGTCATTTTCAATCATGTACAGTGTTCTCCAATGGTTGGTACTCTTGGTAAAAATAAAGGATGAAAAAAGGTTAAAAATAAAAATATAACCTTTGATTAGTAATTCAATTTATTCTATGTTTTAAACCATGTGTTCTTCATTATACCAAGATACTTCTGAATTCCTGAATCTTTACATTTCTTGATTATGATGGTCTGAAGGTTTGGTCTGCAAGGACCAGTTTCTTCTACGTGGGTTTAGCCATTAAGACAAGCAAGTCATCCTTTTTTTTTTAAATAGAAAATTAGGACTGATATTCATCAGAGAAACTGGCAGATTACATTAAACACTAGTAATATATACATTATATGCAATAGTAATTCATTAAAGAGGAGTCTCTTTGTGTACTTAACACTTTTTTTTCAAGAACAGTCAAGTTTACCTATCTGACAACTGTTTAACAACAAAGTGTTTTCTCTTACACTGGCCAATTTAGACTTTTTAATCATTTTTTTAAAGGCTTAAAACAGAACCAATGTCCTCAGTATCTTTATCACTATTCCAGTCATCAGTTTTCCCATAATTGCAACCCCTACCAAGCTTTAATTAGCTTTAATTAATAATTACTTACTAAGCAGAATCCAGCAGAAGTTGTTGGCTATTTCAGTTAGAAACATCCAACATATATTTTTACCAAATATGAAACTTGACCATATAAAACAGTTGTTTGTAGTGGACTCACTAGGCATTATCTGGAATTATACTGAGTATTATTTTTTTTTACATACTACTCACACGGTCTGTGTTGCTCCTGTACTAATGAGCTCCTGAAGTCCCCAGCCTGCCTTTTGGCCACATTGACTCATTCCTCTTTTACAGCCTGGGGATTCTAAGTCCGATGTGGAATAAAAGGAGATCATCACACTCATTATCACCTTACATGTGTGTAATGTGTGATCAAGCAGCGCTCAGTTCATAGCTTATAGACGGCCAGCTTCTTTTTTAATTGTGTGGTTATATAGACAGGTTATACAGTTATACAGCCTTTCAATTTCCTTTGGATTTGATCTTGTCAGAGACTCGTTTATGTTACTACATTTGGAGTCATTTCAGTAGTTTTAGATGTTTGTTTCTTGTCAGCATTGCACTTGCTCTTGATTCAGTTCTTGCATGGCACTCAGTAGGAAAAATACTGAGTGACCTCTTTTTGTAGAACATGTTTTATTGTGGGTTGATAAACACTGGTTTTCATTATTTTTTTTTTTTTCATTTTAGCCAATGTCTGACAATCTGGATCAATGAACATTTGGGCTGATTTTGTAGTCTTTCCTAGCTTCATAATTCTAACACTCAGGTCGTCTTAAACTTGACTTGAGGCATGGTTCTCAAATAGATTTTACCTAATAGACATCTTTTTAACTGGAACATGACTTTGGGAAGGACATGACTAGTAAGATTGTACGGTATTAGTTTGAGCAGAGTGTTTGTTTACTATTAACACTGGAGAAGAATCGAATTATAATTTTTGAGGTACTAATGCACAAATTCAGGTTATTCAGATAGAGGTGCAACTATACTTGTAACACAGATGTGAATATTTCACTTTTACAAACTAGTCTGTGTTATTCCTTATTCCTGAAACATCACATGACACAAAATATGCAAACTGTCCCACTGATGCAAAAACAGGGTGCAGGGTATGAGTGACTTTACAAGTCAATGAGTTCAGACTTTTCATTGCAGACAGTTTGATTGATTACATTGCATTACTTTAAGGAACTGCTGGAAGTCTCTGAAAATGCAAATATTGCCTGAGTATTACTGTTTTTTTTGCACCTACCTATTATCATTCTAATTATTAGTCTTTTTAAAATTTCTGTTACTACTTGAAACCCTTAAAGGTTCCACCAGAGAAACAAGCAGCGATAAAAAACTTGTAGACAGTCATCATTGGCTATACTTGATTTGGCCACACTTTGAAGTGACTGTTGCCATCCCAAGGTTCTAACCACCACAAATGTAATGCTTTGTAGATGCCTCTTCGGCAGCTTCTACAACTTGGTAGTGTCAGTAAACTGCTATTATCAGGTCTCTTCACTGATGTTTGAGGGGTGTTGTGTTGTATTTGGCTGAAATCATTCTTTCTTCAAGACTTACTAGTCTTTCAGTCCTTGTCGTTTAGAAGCCCCCAAGGCATGATGCTGCCATCGTCATGATTTCACAGTAGTGCGGGTAATAGCCAGAAGATGTGCAGTGCCTGATTTTCACTAGACATGGTGCTTGCTTTTTTGCCCATAGTGTAACATCTCCCTTTAATCAGGCCAGAGAATCTTTTTTCCTCAGGGTTCAAGGTTTCAAAATGAACGAGGCCACTGTGGTTCTGGGAAGACTCAGAGGTTTAGAAATTGTTTTGTGTCCTTGTCCTAGTCCTAATCCACAATTTGATTACAGAGATCCATAGACAGTTGTTTGGACCGCATGGCTTGATTGTCCTGACAATGCAGTTTAAATTCTGGGCCCTTGTAGACCGAGGTGTATGCCTTTCCAAACTGCTCAGTTCAAATTGCAAGTGGTGAATTCCATTTGTAGACAAATCTTAGGAATATTTAAGGCAAACGGGATACATCTGAACACAATCTGGAGAGAGATCAAAATCAGATCAACGCTACAATAAAGTGGGTCAAAAGTCAAAGCGTCTGAATACTTTGTACCAAATTACCAACTTTACCCATTTGGACCAGTATGTGCGTCCTTTAAAACAAGTGATGCACCTCAGATATCATCATTGGGCAGATCAAATAATTCTATCCCTGGTTTTGAAGGAGGCTTCTTACTGACATCGTTTACACACCAGGTCACTGATGCCCCAAATAGGCTGGTGTTAGTGATTATTAGTCGGGATAGAAATGCCATCCCTTTCACCAGGAGAACAGGGTCAATCACCTCCCAAATCCCAACCAATCCCTGGAGGTGAAATTGTGACCTCCAGATGATTAACTGGACTGTTTTCTGTTGCACCATTATAGAGCCTTACTGTTTTAACCCCCACATACTGATTGATGGAAAGTGTCACCCGTGGAATTTTTCACCCTCCCGTCATGATAAGGGACTGAACAAATGCTGCTAGAGGGGTCCGCCTGGGATTCTGTCTACTCTGGTAACTTAAAATTCCTGAAGAGTTTCTTCCCTTTAAAGCACCTAAAGCTACAGACCGAGTTCTCTAGTAATAGTAATAGTGCTCTCAATGCTCTCAATAGGGGTTGCTGTTTAAAGCAAACACTCCTACATATCTAGGAAACAGCACCACCATTTATAAGATTAGCTTTGAATAGCATGTCCTCTTTGTCTCCCATCCTCACGTCTCAAGTGTTTGGCTTGCCTCCAGAATCAATCCCAGCCTTGTTCCTTTCTCAGAACTCTGCCTTTTATGCAAATGAAGCCAGGAGCATCACACTCCTGTGTGTCCAACCAGGAAGTCTGAATCACAGTTTGTCTGTGTCTGCAGCGTCACACTGTTATGCAGCCTGCCTGTATCATCATTCAGCAGAAGTTACAGTTAAAGGTAAGAAGCGGGGGAGAAACGGGATGTTGTGACAACTCATTGACCCTTTAAGGAAGCACATGATGAGCGTCCTCGGCACATGGACGCAGTGCTCCGGTCCACTGAGCTCAGACAACCTTTCAATGACATTGGCACATGCTGCCTCTTTCAAGGTAAGTCTGACTCCCTGCATGGGTTCAGTCAGCTTTAGGGGGCACTGGGACAGGATCTGGTGTGAATTCATGATACCGGCTGATGCCATCTGTTAAGACAAAATGAATCAGTGATCGGTTACAGGTAACAGTGCATGCCTTTACTCTAACACTTGACTCTCTTGACAGTGCTTTCAGTACAAATAGGATGGATAATTAATGCTACCGTACAGTTTTATGACCTTTCTTGTTTATTAGGTTTCAGATTTTCATTAGGGAAGACTGTTAGCTTGTAATGTGTTGGATAAGCTTGTGTTTGAATGTTTAATGTCTAGCACCAGTCTGTATGGTCTTTTTTGTACTACAAATATGCAAAAAACTACTATTTTTGCACGGCATCTTTGATCCAGCATCTGGTCCAGAACCACATATGGTCTTAATGATGGGGGTGTTTTACCAACACCCAGTGTGAAACAGTGAGAGGGTATGAGTGGGTATTATTTGTCTTTAGTGTGTGTACGTACAGTATAGTGTTAGGTCTGATCCTGAACACCATGCTCTCTAGGAGCCTCTTAAACTTTATGTACTCCTTGTCTCTGTCACCAGGAGGCAGTATTCGGTCATCATTGTGAAAACTGTCATTGAGAACACCCTCTACGACAATGACATCACAATGTCGTAGCAATTTATCTTTTCGCTGATTAGTGCAAAATGTGCTGCAATGAAATTTAAATAATCCTGGTTAATAAGCTCCTGAAATTTTCATGCAAAAATACACAACAACTTTGTCCAGATTGTCTAATTTAGTCTGTTTTAAAAAAAATAAAATAATAAGAAACTAAATGTGGTAAAAAAAAAATGTAAAGAAATTTGTTTTAAAAACACATTAACTGTAGAAAAAGGCACATGGACCCGTTTCCTGTATAAAAAATTTGAAAATAAATTGGCAACACTTGCCTCTAATGTGGTCAATGAAAACTTTTTTATTTATTTTTTCTTATTTATTTTTATATATATATTTTTTTGTTTATGCATTTTCTCCCGATTTTTTTGTGTATCCAATTACCCAATTGCATTATTCTTCCTCTCTACTGATGCCGATCCCCGTCCTGATTGAGGAGAGCAAGACTGACACACGCCCCCTCCAGCAGAGGTCGTAATTGCCTCAGTTATGAGGAGTCCCTATCCGGCTCCCACTCTGTATGAACAATCGTTGTTCATGTAGGCGCCCAGGCCAACCGGATGGCAGAGCTGAGTTTCGAACCGACGACTTCGAAATGTCAGCTCTGGTGTGCTAGCGTGTTTTACCACTGCGCCACCTGTGTGAATCTTTTCTTAAAGGATTTCTTTCTTAAAATTTGGAATCATATCAGTGCTATACACATTACAACTGTACACTTTTACCAATGTCACATAGACTAACGCAATGTACTCATATTAGTGCCACACAAAATATTATAATACACTCATAATACACTCAATACACAGTACCACTGTGAACTTGAATCAGCATCACACACTATCCTTGACACTCCTAACAGCACTACACACTACCATCATAGATCATACTACCTGCTCCACACCCAATCATAATACACTCATGACAATGCCACACAAGCTATGATCATACATTAATATTAGCGCCACACCACCATAACACACGTGTATCACACTTGTAACACTATGCTTTAATACAGGGTTTTTCAAACCCTGGGTTGCGACCCTTAGGTGGGTTGCGAGCCAAAACAATGCGATGCAGAAAAAATAATAATTACATAAACTTGTACGTAAGCACCCCCTTGAGGAGGCTTCATGTTACATCTTGTAAACCACAGTAGGACCAGATTGTACATAGAGAAAGATGCATTGTTTGTGTAGCCTGGGTTGTGTAAAAAAATCCACAAAATGTGGATCACCTGAAAAAAAAACCTGTTTTAATACACTTTGTACCAGTACCACACACACACACACACACACACACACACTGAACATTCAGTACAAATAGTTTTCTGATCACTGTTTCTCTTTGCTAACACTGTTTGTCAATGTTTGACACACACTACCATAACTTTTAAGACACAGACTACTGTAATATGGTAATTTTTGTAATCATTTTCATCCACTTTCCTTAAATAAGTACAAAGTACACTTTCGTAGAGGCAGTTGTAGCCTAGCAGTTAAGGTAATGGACTGGTAATCAAAGAGTTGCTGGATCAAACCCCACCATTGCCAGGTTGCCACTGTTGGGCCCTTGAGCAAGGCCCTTAATCCACACTGTCACAGTACTGTAAGTCACTTTGGATAAAAGTGTTTGCTAAATGCTGAAAATGTAAAAGTAGTTGATGTATCCAGGTACATATTATTCATATATTAGGAAGGTATATCTTTCATAAGTGGCTTCTCTTTCTCGATACAGTTGCTGATTATTTTTTCTCTTCCCACAAGATAACTGGAGGCCAGATTTGATCCACCAAGCACCATGGACAGGACTGAAGTACCAGCTGGCACTGGAGTTGCTGTGCAAATCCCGACTGTGGGTTGTGGTGGACAAGTGTCTAACTGCCCCAGTGGATGTGACACCAGACTACCAAACCAGTGTAGCACCAAACAAGACAATGTGGAGGAAGATGAGGACAGGAAAGAAGAGTCAAAGTTTCAGCATGTTCGACTTAAAAAAGCTGGTGCGACTTCTGGAGGAGGAGGTGGAGGAGGAGTTGTAGTAATAGGAGTAATAGGAGGAGGAAACAATAATAATATGCAAAATTTCGTACCAGGAGGGGGAGCAGCGCGCAAGAGCTCCTGCATCGATGAACCGATTCAAGAACCTCCGGATCTGAAAGTGGAAGTACCGGCGTGTACAGACGCAGCGGTTAGGACCTTCACGCCTGCGCCTTCGCGTCTGACTGATGCAGCCGGATGCGACGATCCAGACACCGGGAAAGCCTCTCCGGTCACCGTAGAGGCTGCCTGTAATGCTCCAGGAGAAGCTCCACTTTCCACCGCCATGAAGTGCAACAAAAACGGAGAGTGCAGGAGGGACTCGGGAGCGAGCAGCCTACGTTCCATCATGTCCAAGCAGGACAAGCAGGACGCCAACAAGCGCGCCACGGACACATCAGCGGCTCAGGCCGGAGACCCCGGCAGTCCCGCTGCCTTCCCGGACAAGAAGGACTCCAAAGTGTCATTTTCTAACGCGCCGAGCCGGAAAGCGTCTACATCGGTCCAGAGCCAGCAGCCCCGCAGCTCGGTGTCTTTCCTGAGGTCTGAGGACGGAACGCAGATCGCGACCGAAGATGCGGAGACGCGCGGGAGTCAGGCGAGCTTCATGCAGAGGCAGTTCAGCAGCATGCTGCAGCCCGGGGTCAATAAATTCTCCTTACGCATGTACGGCAGTCAAAAAGCGGTGGAGAGGGAACAGGAGAGGGTCAAATCTGCCGGGAAGTGGATCATCCATCCGTACAGTGACTTCAGGTAAGGGAGGAAAGTCCCATACGAACACGTTTAAGAGTTAAGACTTGTGCGTACTTCTCTGTGCCCATATAAAGAGGGGTAGTTTGACTGCACATGGATTACTATGGTAAAGTGCAGTGGTAGCTCAGCAGTTAAGGTATTTGTCTAGTAATCAGTGGTTCGCTGGTATAAGCCCTGTCACTGCCAAGTTGCCACCCTGAGAGCAACTCCTGCCAATTGTTGCGATGATGGCCAAGGTGACCCGTTCATTGGGTAAATTAAAGCTTAAATAATTAACATCTTAAGTCATCTGTCAGTTTGCCCTCACAAAAATAACTTTGAACATGGAGAGAGAGCAGCTTCACCATTAATCATCAAATGAAGTAAAGTCTTCACCCTAACAATTTAATTCAGTCTTCATCAGATAGCATTTTATTTTAGGTGCAGCAGATCCAGAATAAAAGATTAACATCTGGGCTGATGTGCAATGAATAAAGAAGTACAATTAAACAATTGGGGAGATACAATAAGTGCAATCACAATTCACAATAAAAAAATTACATTACTTACTTGTAATTTACTTGTAACTTATATGATTTTCCCAGTTTTGTAGATACTTGATGTTTAAATTTGGTCTGGGTGGCCCTAATTCTTAAGTTGCTAATTTATCCTGATTACACGATGGAGTTGCTCCGAACTGAGGTGATGGTAGTCATGGTGACGAGATCGCGACACCAGGTTCCGTGTGACGCAAGCACGTAAGTGCGAGCCCTCCCGGAACCCATTCAGAATGTATTGCAGCGCCTGCAGTTCGAAAAAAAAGAGCCTTAACATGAGAGTCTATGAGAGCAATCTGGAGCGATTTTGTGAAGTGAAGTCGCCCCAAAAGGGGCGGTACTGTACGGAACACAACTCGACGCCGATTGGACTACGATATTCCGAGGCAAGACAGACTCCAGAACAATCACATCTGTGATAGAAAAATTTCTTCCCTTTCACCCTTTGGTGCGTCGCCCGATCGCCGTAAGGAACGAGCCGCCCCTGCGTCTGATTAATGTAAAGTCTAAAAGGAATTATCATTTGGAGGCATTTTAGCAACTTTATTTTAGGCTCATGTATTACACACTTTGGTCACATTCATGACAGAAACGATAGTTACTCATTACACAAGATTCATCAGTTCACAAGTTCAATGTCAAACACAGTCATGGACAGTTTTGTTTCTGCATGTTTTTGGATTGTGGGAGGAAACCGGAGCTCTCGGAGGAAACCCACACAGACACACTGGGGGAACATGCAAACTCCACACAGAAAGGACCCAGACCGCCTCACCTGGAAATCAAACCCAGGACCTTCTGGCTGTGAGGCGACAGTGCTACCCACTGAGCCGTTGTGCCACCCCTTCCTCAAAACAGGACAGTGGTCTGAGTGGTCAGATATAGTCAGAGAACCAAAGGAAACGTTCTTAGATACGTAGGTAGGTAGGTAGGTAGGTAGGTACTTTATTAATCCCGAAGGAAATTGAGGAATTGAGTTCTTAATTCACTTAGGTGCCAGTATACACAATCAAGCGAGCTTAACTAACACTGTCATGGGCTTGGTGGCAGCCGTGATAGAAAGAATCAGCTTCACAATCAGCATCTTAAAGTTGACTAAAATTGTAGCTGTACATGTACTGTACCTACTGTCATGTATGCTGGTGGGAGTATTATGGGCTGTTTCGCTGCTTGTGGAACTGGTACATTGTGGATCCTACCAAAGCTTGCTGATGGATATTGAAAGTGACTGAGGTAAAAAGAGCCAAAGAACAAATATTAGATGTGTATGTATATATTTGACCCAGCAGTGTTTGTCATGATTGTAGCATCAAACGAGCGAAAAGCTGTAAAATTGCGAAAAGTCGCAGCTCAGACCTTTTTTGCATGCCAAATGTTCCACTTTTTTTGTTCACTATTGACAGGACATTTGGTGGCACCATACTGGTTAACCTAGAATAAACTAAGAGCAGTTTCAAGATGGTAATGACTCGAATTTGTAAAGATGTGCCTCCTTTTGCACTCTTTCCCCCCTCTTTCCTTCCGTATGTAGGGGTTGCCACAGCGGACCTGGTCCGCATACCAGACTTGGCACAGTTTTTACGCTGGATGCCCGCAACCCTCCTATTTCCCCTCCTATTTTTATATACGCTTGGGAACAGCACTGAGAGCGCACTGACAAGTGCACCTCCCAATGCCTAGGCCGTTTTAGCAATGTTTGTGTAGACACCTGACTGGCTGATAACACTGCTGAGATTTGAACCCTGGATACCTTGATATCAGCAGTGGTGGGCTAGCATACTTTACTGTTGTGACCCTGAGCTTGTGCCCTCATTTTAGGGAAAGTCATATGTTGTTGTGCATTGTCAAGTTGAACTTAGTGGAATCCTAAGCCTTAACAATGCATAGTACTCTTTGTTTAGTTTGTTTGTTGTAGTCTGAGTGTTCCACCATCCAAATTCTGTATTTATCTTGTGTCTAATTATTGTTAATGTCCTGATCATAAGATTAAAACCACCTCCTTGTTTCTACACTCACTGTCTATTTTATCAGCTCCACTTACCATATAGAAGCACTTTGTTGTTCTACAATTACTGACTGTAGTCCATCTGTTTCTCTACATACTTTTTAAGCCTGCTTTCACCCTGTTCTTCAATGGTCAGGACCCCCACAGGGCCACCACAGAACAGGTATTGTGGCGTGTTGGATCATTCTCAGCACTACAGTGACACTGACATGGTGGTGGTGTGTTAGTGTGTGTTGTGCTGGTATGAGTGGATCAGACACAGCAGCGCTGCTGGAGTTTTTAAACACCTCGCTGTCACTGCTGGACTGAGAGTAGTCCACCAACCAAAAATATCCAGCCAAAAGCACCATGTAGGCAGCGTCCTGTGAAAACTGATGAAGGTCTAGAAGATGACCAACTCAAACAGCAGCAATAGAAGAGCGATCGTCTAGGTAGGAGTGTCTATTAGAGGGGACAGTGAGTGGACACGGTATTTAAAAACTCCAGCAGCGCTGCTGTGTCTGATCCACTCGTACCAGCACAACACACACTAACACACCACCACCATGTCAGTGTCACTGCAGTGCTGAGAATGATCCACCACCTAAATAATACCTGCTCTGTGGTGGTCCTGTGGGGGTCCTGACCAAAGAAGAACAGGGTGAATGCAGGCTTAAAGGGTATGTAAAGAAATAGATGGACTACAGTCAGTAATTGTAGGACTACAAAGTGCTTCTATATGGTAAGTGGAGCTGTTATGGTTATAATATTATGGTTGATCGGCGTATATGTCACATTGTTCAGATCTCGGCTCTCTGTTGTTGTGTAATGCTCTGTGGTTTGGAGGAGGAGGGGATGTTTTTTACTACACAGATTCACGTCACGACCATTTGCATCATCCTGACACAAGCTGACGTAGCTTACTTGTTTTTTTCCAAGTTTTCCCCCCCCTGTAAACAAGGTGGATGCACACCTAATTATTTTTCCCAAACATCACGTCACCACGCTGCAGCTCAGACCGTGTTAACGTAAGCTCACAGGCTGCAGGAAGGAAGTTTGATGAGGAATTACATTAGACTGTGTGAGGTATGAGTCAGCAGTGCACCTTGGGAGTGAGAGCTATGACCTTGAGTGGATGTTCCTGCTCCCGCTGCATCGGAACACGTCACTTCCGCCTCTCGGCTCGCAGTTATAAACACTGTAGTGCTCCCCTGCGTTAGGGGTCATTGAAGGTTAAACGTGCCTCCGTCAAGCAACAAATATTAGATGTCATACAAATAAAGCTGGAGTCATACACAAGTTTACACACACTTGTAATGAACATGTTCATGTCAGTCTTGGGATTTTACTGATTTTAGCAGCTGTTCTTTTTATGTGACACATATGTTCCTGAATTTTATTCTTTTATAGGTTCTTTGTGTATTTTCGGGGGTCAAAAACATACAACACTCATCAGCTTAGGCTATTATTTTAACTGAACCTGTAAATTCCTAGATGTCATTATTTGTTTTTGTTTTTTTATGCGTTTTTCTTCCCATTTTCCTCCTCATTTAGCACACTCAATTTTGTCTTCCGCTGCTGAGGGATACCCCATTGCATCCGAGGAGAGCACGTCACTGTACACGCCTCTTCCGACACGTGCACAGCCCTCCTCTTCTCGCCCATGCACTCTGCACAAGGCGTCTCTTCCGCCAATCAGGGTCCTTACACAATGTATGAAGACCCACCCACCCACACACAGTCCGGCCCCCACCCTGCAGATATGGTTGCCAATTAGTATCTGCTGCAGGCACTGGCAGTTATGCCCGCTAGATGGCGCCCAGCCGACCGGAGACAACCGAGGAGTTCAGAATCTCAACATTAGTGTGCTAGCGGAATATCCCGCTGCACCACCTGGGCGCTGTAGATGTCATTATTAACTACAGTTTGATGACTCCTGTCTATATAACTAGGACTAGTTTGACTGC
Source organism: Trichomycterus rosablanca (assembly GCF_030014385.1). NCBI lineage: Eukaryota > Metazoa > Chordata > Actinopteri > Siluriformes > Trichomycteridae > Trichomycterus > Trichomycterus rosablanca. The sequence continues at coordinate 12,878,670 of NC_086012.1, forward strand.
CCTCATTTAAAAGTACTTGAGTGATACAAGTACTAAAAGTGTTTTGTCCCCGAAAAATTACAGTTACAGAAGTCAATATAATCCCAACTAAATGTGTGTATGCATTCATATCTATGCTGAATGTGTGGTTCTTAAGGACAAATAAATGTGGAGGAACCTCAGTGGCCTGCAGAAAATCCATACCTCAACCCCTTTGAATATCTTTGGTATGAATAGTTATTTAACGTATGAGTTCATCTTAATTTTGCCCATTGTTTATGAATGAATAATCAACTTACAGTATCATGTGCAATGAGAACTCCTTTAATGTGCAATAGCAAATGTAACTGATCCACTGCTGCATTTCCTTAGTAGCACTTAAACCCCCCTCGTCTTTTTTTCTCTCTCCAGATTCTACTGGGACTTCACCATGCTTCTATTCATGGTGGGCAACCTGATCATCATTCCGGTAGGCATCACTTTCTTCAAGGAAGAGACCACCACTCCATGGATCATCTTTAACGTGGTGTCCGACACATTCTTCCTCATGGACCTGGTCCTCAACTTCCGCACGGGCATCATCATCGAGGACAACTCGGACATCATCCTGGATCCGAAGACCATCAAGCAGAAGTACCTGAGGACGTGGTTCGTGGTGGACTTTGTCTCTTCCATCCCGGTGGATTACATCTTTCTGATCGTGGAGAAGGGAATAGACTCTGAGGTGTATAAGACGGCTCGGGCTCTGCGCATTGTGCGATTTACAAAGATCCTGAGTTTGCTGAGGCTGCTGAGACTCTCTCGGCTGATCCGATACATCCACCAGTGGGAGGAGGTAAGCTAACCGTGATCTGCTACTTACTCTTGAATTCACATGGAGTCAGGAGGAGATATATAGATGAGATAGAGTTTTATCCAGAGACACATTGGTTTTGATGAACAACACATGCCTTAAATAGAAAGATCTTCCCATTTAAACCAGCAAATACCACGTGCTTCCAGTAAAACCCAAATTAATTAGGTTGGTCATTTATCTTCAGGTTGACATCACTAAAATTGCCAATATTATGAACCAATTACATCTGACATTCAAATCATTATTAAGTCTCCCCTGGGGTGCAGGGTTCAAATTCCCAGCGGTGTTTCCATCAGGTCAGGTGTCAGCCTCTAAGCCTCAGGCTTTGTAAATCTTACTAGACTATAGACTGGCTCACGTGGTTTTGTCAGCTTTTACTTTATGGCAGACCCACTTTAAGTCTGACTGTCCAAATATCCTCTCAGTACAAGGTTACAGTTTGGGTTTTCTTTACTTTTTAATGGGTACTGTCAACCTAGCCCTATTTCTATGGCCACAGAGAAGTTATCAGCTGATAATTTACAGCCATGACGTGTTTCTTACAGCTAAAATGTCTGTGTTGGTCAATCCAAAGCAATTACTACAGTAATCCTAATTAAAAGGAGGTTGCCATGTTGATTTGACTGCATTTGAGTTTAAGGAAACCCTTTCAGACGTTCCTCCCAGAACTAGAGGTTAAGGGTTTAGGGTTTAGTTAAATGCAGCATTAAGGTTTTACTGTTTTGTAGAATATAATGAAAGCACTTGGGCTGGAGGGAACATTATTGCTAGAATTGTTTTGAAATTAGATGTAAATCAGAATGTGAAACTAGGCTGTTTGCCCAGGATACTTTTTATAGACATGTCTAGACATAGCCAGCTTTTTGATTTGTCTGTTGTTGTTTTTTGGCAACCAAGACTCTAATTAGGTGCTTTCAGTGCTGTTTATTACTACTTTTCAGTGTAGTGCAGCAAATGCTCATCTCTTTTACCTGACAAGCATATAGCGTGACATTGAAGTATAAAACCATCAAAACATCACTAAGCTTCATAAGACGTCACACATGCTTTATTGAAAGTGTAACATAGCATTCAGTGTGGAAATGATGAAGGCACAAAGGACTGGGGGTGGGTGAAAATGTGTTTCAAACTCGTCTTTTACTCTCTACAGACTGTACCTGCTGTTGGGAATTAGTTCAAATGACATTTTTAATGGACAGCATTCATCACTTGATGACTGGTTGGTTGGATGTTGGTTAACTGGTTGTTAACTGGTACTGTATTATTAAAATAATAATTTTATTAGGCACATAAACACAGAATAAACTTGCACACAAACACCTCCTTGTGGAGGCTTGTAAGCCACAGTGAGACCTGATTGCCACCACTTTTATTAATTAAATATATTTTGTTTTGTGTTTTGTTTTGATGCATTGTTTGTGTTACCTGGGTCGTGGTAAAAATCATGTACAAGATATGGGTTTCCTCCGGGTGCTCCGCTTTCCTCCCACAGTCCATAAACCTGCGGCCAGGCTAATTAGAGACACTGAATTGTCCTATAGGTACCTAGCTGCAAGGATGCATAAACCAGTGCATTGTAGTGCCTGTCCCAAGCCCGGATAAATAGGGAGGGTTGTGTCAGGAAGGGCGTCCGGCATAAAAACTGTGCAAAATAAGTAATGCGGATCACGATCTGCCGGCGACCCCTAACGGGAACAGCCGAGGAAATAGTAGTAGTAGCAGTGTGCTAAGATTTAGTATCATTCCATTTCAAACTGCCCAACTGGAAGACAGTGGTACAAGAAGATCTGCACAAGAACATATGAAAAGCTTAACTGGATTTGTTGCTACTACAGCTTTAAGATTTGTCCCAGTGGCAGTTTGGTATAAATGTGAAACTAGGATTCATTCCCAGTACACTTTGTTGATTGTGTAGTGACACAGTACACAGTTAGTTTTGCCTGTTGGGTTCTGGCAGCTGAGACAGTGCATGGCTGCTTTCAGTGATGTTTATGTCTCTTTTGAGTGTTGTTATGATCCCTTGGTACAGTTGAGCACTACTCCAGGGTAGTACACAAGTCAACATGGTTGAATCATTCTGTATTAATGCAGTAATAATAACCTGTGATACAGTAATTATAACTACAGCATTATAACTAATATTATAGAAACATTTGAATGTATGCTTAATATTATTTAAGTAGTATTATGCTGTTTTGTCCATTGAATCCTTATATGGTGCTTGAGGTGAGGCTGGGAGTCTAAAGTACAGAGATAAGCAACATGTCTGTCATTTAGCTGTTGTAAAATGTTGTAAGCAAATAAGAAACATCAGTTAGCACAGAATGGAGGTTCCAAAGTCCAACACCCAATGTGATGTGACTAGAGCAGTATAAAGGGAGGGTCACAGTTCTGTTCCTTGTTCTTCAGCTATTCCATTGCTGTAAGAACCCATGATCAAGCCAATAAATTCTCCAATCCAGTCAACTGTAATCTTCGTTTTCATTTATCATCTGACCTTATTTTTCCACGACACTAAACATCTGCCTACGATAAACTATGTGGAAGTTCAGGGACTGAATATTTTCCCTTATTCATTTGAGAAAGAGTGTTTCAGCCACATCTTGGTAACCAGTTAAAATCAATTATATAAAAAAGCTGCTTCAATAGTCCTGTTCCATCATGACTGTGTATTTGTACACAAAGCAAACTCCATAAAGACGTGGTTTGGCAAGGGTAGAGTAGAGAAACTCAAGTGGTCTTGACCTTAACCTCATTGACCTTTCGTTGGTATGAATGGGAATGTCTATTCTGAACTTGGTCTCTCAGCCAACAATAGCCTGACCTAACAAATGCTTTTTTTTTTTTTTTTGACTGAATGGGTACAAATTCCAACATACTCCAAGATCTTGTGGAAAGCCTTACAGTAGAACAAAGGCTGTTAAAACAACTACATGTTAATTCATATAGTTTTTAAGTGCAATGCTTTTGGTCATATAATGTATGAATTAACCCCTAATAATTGACCATTACCATAAGGTTGTACTGAAGACATAGCACTGTTGCAGGATGACACCCTTCTGAGAAGTCAGTTTAATAAAGTTTGCCTGGCGAGATCAGCTCCGGTTAACTGTAAATGTTGTTATAATAAAGATGGAATTTAAAAAGGGCAGCAGCTCAGCCCTAAAGCGACACATCTTATAAGCTCACAGAACATGACAACAGTGTGCTGAAAGTGTAAAACTTCAATTAACACTCTTTAATTAACTTTCAAACTGCCACCAAAAGCAAAAGCTGCACAAAAACTGTACTGGAGTGATGTAAAACACACAGCTGTTAGACTGTTGAGTGATAAATGACAGGAAATATGAATTCTGGTGAAATCTGGTAGATGAATCTGAATTTCGCGGATGGCAGGTCAATCATGCACCATAGTACCAAATGGAGAGTTTGGTGAGGATTATAATATACAGTGGAAGGCAGTGGTAACGCAGCAGTTGAGGTACTGGACTGGAAATCAGAAGGTCGCTGATTCAAGGCTTACCACTGGCAAGGAAAATTGCATTCACCTTAATGTAACTCTGTCATGCAAATTAGAGCCCATTCTACCTTAACATTTTATCAGCAGTATGATATTAAGGAGTAAAAAGCTCGATAGCTAGCAATATTGACTGGTCAGATTATCAAACATCAGTGGTGATGATACTCGCCAGTTTCATTTTGGCAATATTTCAGTGGCATTTAGCAACCATGTTATACACTGATCAGCCATAACATTAAAACCACCTCCTTGTTTCTACACTCACTGTCCATTTTATCAGCTCCACTTACCATATAGAAGCACTTTGTTGTTCTACAATTACTGACTGTAGTCCATCTACTTCTCTACATACCTTTTTAGCCTGCTTTCACCCTGTTCTTCAATGGTCAGGACCCCCACAAGACCACCACAGAGCAGGTATTATTTAGGTGGTGGATCATTCTCAGCACTGCAGTTACAATGACATGGTGGTGGTGTGTTAGTGTGTGTTGTGCTGGTATGAGTGGATCAGACACAGCAGCGCTGCTGGAGTTTTTAAATACCGTGTCCACTCACTGTCCACTTTATTAGACACTCCTACCTAGTTGGTCCACCTTGTAGATGTAAAGTCAGAGACGGTCGATCATCTATTGCTGCTATTTGAGTTGGTCATCTTCTAGACCTTCATCAGTTCTCACTGCTGTTGGCTGGATATTTTTGGTTGGTGGACTATTCTCAGTCCAGCAATGACAGTGAGGTGTTTAAAAACTCCAGCAGCGCTGCTGTGTCTGATCCACTCATACCAGCACAACACACACTAACACACCACCACCATGTCAGTGTCACTGCAGTGCTGAGAATGATCCACCACCTAAATAATACCTGCTCTGTAGTGGTCTTGGAGAGTCATGACCATTGAAGAACAGCATGAAGGGGGCTAACAAAGCATACAGAGAAACAGATGGACTACAGTCAGTAATTGTAGAACTACAAAGTGCTCCTATATGGTAAGTGGAGCTGATAAAATGGACAGAGAGTGTAGAAACAAGGAGGTGGTTTTACGTGTCATTTGTAACCACTGTTCCTTTTTACTAAAAACACTGCAACTGAAATAAGAAAATAAGACATTAATACATATGTGTTATAGCTTTTCACTCAGCTTGTTTATTCCCTACATGGGTGTAGACCAAACAGTTGTAGTGATTTTGATGTTTTGAGCCGTTTGTAAAAACAGCACATGCGAGTTTGTGAGTGTGGTCTTACAGTAAATTGGTTAATTGCATGCTGGACTCATTTGGGGACGTTAGTAATTACCCATTCTGAACGGAACGCGGTACTCAACTGTAATTATGTTAACCGTATAATCCAGCATCCTGCTATTCGAAGCTTCCGCTCCTCTATTGCGACCAGACACCCACTCCTCCGAGAGCCTCTGATTGGATGGCTTGTGCGAGGACAGTGCAGGATCCAGCTGGATGGGGGCTGACAGTTACACCAAGGACAGATGGAAGAAATAGATGTGCTAATGACAAAAAAGGAGGTGAATAGAATGATTCAGACTGGTACAAAGCACATGTCTGCTTAAAATCTGAACAGAATTGATAAAGGAAGGAAATAATAAAGAGCTGGCAATTAATTAAAGCTTCGGACCCACACTTGTTGGACAACAGGTAGTCTTTATAACACACTGCTAATAGGGTTCCGGTTTGACTTGGTCTGCTGATGTGACATTTCAGACCCACCCACTGCCAGCAGGTATATAAATCAATTATTATTATTTTTTAAACATTCTTTTTATTGAGGGTTTGCATTACAGGTGACAGGGCAAGAGCAGAACAACAAAGATGTTGCATTTACATATAAATACAGGTTGCCACACAGCAAAAATCCATCTCCCCCCTCCCTAAACCCCAACTGGACCTACCTCGCCAACCCCCCTCCACAAAAAAGGATAAATTAATCAAATTAGTAATTTAAAAATAACATTTAATTGATTTGTACGTAAGTCTGGTACAGCACTGTCATAGTAGTAATGTAAATAGTTCAAAGAATGTCAAGGGAAGTGATGTTAGAGAAAAACTCCAAATATGGGAGACACTTCCAGTGTTGGTCCTTATTGTGTCCCTTAACCAATGGTTATATGTGGGTAGGATGACGAGTTTCCATCTAAACAAGATTAGATGCCTCGCTAAGAGTGTAGAAAAGGCTATAAATAAATTATTATTGATGTTTTTACAATATTTCTCTAGGTGGATTGTAGGCCTGCATGGTTTTATGTGTGTAATGCTTCATTCTTTCAACAATTATTCTTTTTTTTCCTTCTATTTATCAATTTTTCCTGGTGATCATGGCAAATTGAAGCTTATCTATCTCTGGTCACTGCTGCCGGGGGTGGAAAGATCGAGAAAAGTCGGGGCTTTCATGCACGCAGCTAGGTTGGAGATCGCACTTACTGTGTGGGTCAGAGAGTCACGCACCGCCATCCGTGATCAGCAGTCCCCCCCTTGTGCAGGTGCATCGACCTCTCAATAGAGGACTTATTTTCCCCAGCAATGTTGACGCAATGTTTCAGCCACTATCCCTTTCCCTTACAGACACAGCCCTTCATGTGTCTGTGTAGGTTCCCGTCCGACTGAGAGCTCAAGATCTCAGCACTGTTAATAACATGCACACTAATCTCAAAGTTTATGATGTTGTACATACAAACTAAAACAGGATGTTCATAATTTGCTGGATTTTAGCAATAAAAGCTTAATAAAGGTGCTCTGGTCAGTAATTACACGGTCGCCTCACAGCAAGAAGGTCATGTGTTCGATCCCCAGGCGGGGCAGTCTGGGTCCTTTCTGTGCGGAGTTTGCATGTTCTCCCTGTGTCTGCGTGGGTTTCCTCCCACAGTCCAAAAACATACAGTCAGGTTAATTGGAGACACTGAATTGCCCTATAAGTGAATGGGTGCATGTGTGTGTGTATGTGTGTCTTCCCTGCGATGGACTGGCATGTTACTGTGTGCCTTGTGCCCATTGAGAAGCTGGGATAGGCTCCAGCACAAGCGCAACGCTAATTGGATAAGCGGTAGGATAAGAATAAGTGAGTGGTCAGTAATGAATCGTTCTTGCAATTAGTAATAGCAGTAATAGCAAGTGTATCTCAAACATGAGCTGGTTTAATACTCCCCCTTCTAGTCAGGTTACAGACATGCCCACAGAAAGCATTCTCATACCCATCTTTATTGCTTACAAATGAAAACATTGCAGAATATTTGTTCTTGCTAAATGGCTTGGGAAGGGCAAAACAATCCGCTGCAGTAGATAACCTTGTCGTACCACAGCCAAATTCTTCCTTAAATTGCTAAAATGATTTGTGCATACGGTTTTCAGCTATTGGTATCTTAAGTATTTTGTCTTTACATTAACAAGGCAGAATAAATAATGATTATTTTGTTGCAGCATCAAATAAATTGCCCAGTTAACATAATTTGGCCTGGATGCAGATCTGATTCATTGTGCGTATTATGCAATTTGTTGTTGCTTTAGTGTGCTATTATTAGGTCACCTTTGCAATATTGTGCTTGTAATGTTGGTGTTTTCTGCTGAATATCCCAATCTGTATTCTGAATCAGCGCTGAAACCGACTCTGATTATAGCTTTGGAATGGATTCATCACCTCCCCTCTGTCCTGTTCACATTTCTCTCTGTAATAAACCTCCCACTCAAAAAAACTGCTTGCAAACACGTCATTGTTTGGATGATTGTGTTTTTCTGGCGATTCTTTGTTACTGTGTTAAACAGGTATTAACTCATGACTTCCATGTGGTATCAGGCGGTAACAAATGCATGGTGGGCGTTCAGTGTGTCTGTATATTTATTGTGTTGTCTTATTCCTTGGTCAATACAGACAAGAGAGGAACACAGCCATGACTAAAAATTCAGATTGAATACCACAATTGACAAAAATTTATTGCACTTATAATCCAACATCCACATTTTACACCAATTACTAATGAAATGCTGCAACTTCAACTAAACCCACTAAACACAATTGAGATGAATTGGAACACTGACTATAAGCCAGGCCTTTTTATCCAACATTAGTGCTTGACCTCAAAATCTCTTTTGACTGACTGAAGCTTGTGGAAAGGCTTCTTAGGAGAGTGGAATATGTGTTACTCTAAAGTGGACGCCAACTCTATAGCAATGCCTTTTTTTTTTGGGGGGGGGTCAGAATCTCCAACAAGCTCATGGTTAGGTGTTCACATACTTTTGGCCATAGAGTATATCATGTTTTGATCATATTTTAGTTCAACCTTGAGTTGGCAGGTCTCTTGCGGCCCGACTTTATCACTAATAGATTAAAAGCCAGAGGTAACCTGAGTGAGTTTAGCTGTAAGGTGGGTGGAAATGTAGTCGTACTAGAGTGGGTAAAAAACTCTAAATATTACTATAGTTCTATATTTTTTATCCCACAGCAGTGAATAAAACCAGTGGCATTCCAAAGCACATCCTACTGTAATATCTGAAGTCTAATTAGAACGCTACCTGTGGTTTAGTGTCACACTGTGTAGCACATCGGATATGGTTTGGGACACAGCCAAGAAATCACTAGAATGTGCTTACAATAATAAATAATAACAACGTAAGTCTGCCGGTCATAATGAATGTTCTCATGGGTAAAGAAAATTCACCAGATAGCATGTGATTTAAGAGTCTTAGCTTAGGTCATATCGGTGTTTGTTGACTTTTAACGCTGTATTTAAAAAAACAATTGAAATGAAATGATAAAATTCTAAATGTAGATTTGGTCCGAATACCAGACCTGGCACAGTTTTCACGCTGGATGTCCTTTCTGACGCACCTTCGATTTGCTTACAGCAGGGGTGTCAAACTCATTTTCACCGAGGGCCACATCTGCATTATGGTGGCCCTCAAAGGGCCGATTGTAACGTATCCTGCTGTGATTGCAGTCGGCCTTTTAAGTCTTGGACAATTTGTTGTTTTTCTTGGAGGCAACATTCAGTGTTTGGTGTCAAAATGCCAAATTTCTACTGTATATTTATAATGTATATCTACATTTACTGTATATTGTACTCCTTTACCACAGACACGGCCTCATAACAGAAGAGACGTACCGTTTTTTCTTCCTGAAGCACAAACTTGTATTCACTTTCCCATCTTTCATTAAATTTCCTTACTGTGCTTCAATTTTCTCTTCTTGGACACTGGGATTATTTGTAAATATTTCTCAACATCACTTGTTGGAAAACCGCTTCAGTTAAACGCTGATGTGGAAACGCTGCCATCTAGTGGCGGGATGCGATCACTTTGCGGGTCACAAAATCGGCGTGCATTGTGGGAGATGCGGTTTATGTATGATTTTACAGTGTATTTTTAGACAATCATACGTCGCAATGACAAGAGCGACTTCCAATTACTAGGCTGTTTCGGCCATCCTTCCCCCTCAGACGTTAGCCATGTCCATGCAGATGCTTGATCAACTGAAAGCGCCGTTGAGATTCAAATCCTGCATCCCCAGATCTCGAGTCGAGTTCAAATACCTGACGGGCACTGTGCACGGAGGGCCACAACCCCATCAGCATTATTCCTCAGCCCTGTGCAGGCGCCATCAGTCAGCCAGCAGGGGCCGCAGTTGCACCAGTTATGAGGACCTATGATCCGACTAACTACCCTGAACAACAGCCAATCGTATTCGAGACCGCAACTCTGGTGAGCTAGCGTACTTTACCGCTGCGCCACCTGAGCGGCCTACCTGATTCATATTTATATATTTAATTTGGCTGAGGAGCTTGGTGGTGACAGCGCTTTAAAGTTTTAATCCTGCACTGTAGATTTAGTGCTTCACATTACTGATACCGTGTGTGCTGGTTCACATTAGATACTGTTTTTACCACAGTAGTAATTTGCATTACTTTTTTTATTAGTACTGTACCCACATTTTGCAGAGACAACAATCTGGCACATTACTGAGAGGGAATGAATGAAAAACCATTCTCTCAATTACTTCAAATGGAAACCCAGGAGCAGTTATTAGGTTCTGGGAGGAAATGTTCATTACACCACGTGAATTATTAATAAGCTTTTTATAAAATGTTTGTATCAAGCTGCTCTTACAGCAAAACAATTTCAGGTATTTGTGTTTTTCTTTTTTTTTTTTCTTATACACGACCTAATCCTACATGCATTATTCATAGATGTTTCCCATATGCTCCTGATGCAGACAGAGATTAGAGTTTATGAACGTTTGCCTTTTTTTGAAGCACTAATGGAGCTCTGTGGTGTGTTTCAGATTTTCCACATGACCTATGACCTGGCAAGTGCCGTGATGCGCATTTTCAACCTGATTGCCATGATGCTCCTGCTGTGCCACTGGGATGGATGTTTGCAGTTCCTCGTGCCCATGTTGCAGGACTTTCCCTCAGACTGCTGGGTCTCCCTCAACAAGATGGTGGTACGCTGCTCATACTATTCAAACCTTATTGATTAAAATAACACTTTCTTCACCAGTATTTCCTTTTGTGTATTTGTACTCTGGGATTTTAGTGCTGCAACAGAATCTTTAAAAGCCCTCAGCTTTTGTGTATTCATAGTATCTAGTATTTTTTTGTACTCTTTTGAGGAGATTTGTGGTCGCTGTTAATACTGACCTAAAACAAAGCTTAATATTTGAAGCGCTTGGATGGCACAATGGTTCAAATGCCCACCACTGAGATCTCTAGCTCTCGAGTTTGAATCTCAACTCTGTTATTGGTCAGCCAGGCACCTGCACAGACATGATGGCTATGTGTGAGGCAAGGAGCACCTAAGGGATTCATTAGTAGTGCTGCCATTGCGACCTTTGCTTGCTGGTCAATGGTACCTGCACACAGACGGGGAACAACGGATATCAATGCCTGACTCTCCGTATGCAATTCTTTTTTTACTTTTTCTATTTATTTATGCATTTTCTCCTATTTTCTCCCAATTTAGCATAGTCAATTTGTCTTCCACTGCTGGGGATCCTTGATTGCACTTGAGGAGGGTATATTTCCTGCTCACGCCTCCTCTGACCCGTACGCAGTCCTTAGTGGACCCTTAGTGGACAGACGCCTTTATGTGCAGGGACCTTGCACAGCTTTAGAAGACCCCACCCACATAGTACTGTCATTCCGTCCTAGCACACATGGTAGCCAATTAGTGTCTGCTGCAGACACTGCCAATTGAGTTCAGAATCTCGGTGCTGGTGTGCTAGCGGAATATCCCGCTGTGCCACCTGTGCGCCCTCCATATGCAATTCTGATCCCTATATAAATGGGCAGGTAAAAGAAGCATTTGGTTATTACATGAATGTCAGAGAGGTGTTAGGTACAGCCCACCTCGGTAAGGGTATGAGGAGTGATATATCTAGGTAATTGGATATGACAAGATTGGGATATTAAGGGGAAAAATGCATAAATAGGTTTTAAAAAGGAGCTTAATACTTTCTTAGGAAAACTTTAATGCTACTGTTTTATGTAATTAATATGATCTATGTTGTATACATTAGTGTAGTAGTGTACAACCTTAGTGTAGTAAATGATCAACAGCGCAAGACAAAATGTATTCGTGACATTACAGCACAAATACAGAAGCATGAGCAAAACTGGGAAGCAAAAAAAACACTTGGAAATATGTGCTCGAATCAATAAATATGTTGATTTATAGTCAGACTTGTGGTGGGTCAGATTTCCCTGGAACAACCGGGCCCAATGCAGTAACACACCACATACAGGACGCCAGTCCATTGCAAGGCCAGCCAATCATGCCTATATTTAGACGTCTGACTGGCTAATGGCACCATTGGGGATTTGAACCCTGGATCCCAGTGGTAATGGGTTTGCGCAGTTTACCCTCGCGTCACCCGAGTGCTCGAATATGTTAATTACTCTTTAATTATTTTCCTCAAAGGTTCTGCATATTTGTGTTTATCGCCAAGTTCAGTTCCATTCCACCAGCTGCATATTTTATAAAGCAATTAAAATAATGTCACGAATGTGCCAGACTTTATATGAACGCTGAGAAATCGTTCAAAACTGCAGTAGAGACGTGCGCAGTCTTTTTAGCATGTTAATTTTCAGTGACTCATTCTGCCACCCAGCATGAAGGTATCATCAGTAATGACGGGTCAAGGTACACCGGGACATGGGTGCCACTGCCAACCCTGCCCAGCGTGCGTTTAGTGCTCACAATTACACTAAATAAGTAAATTAGCTCACCACCAGGGCCCCATCACAGGAGTGGCATAATTTAATTAAATTGAATCTGATTTATTCTGCAGCCTTGGCATGGGTATACAGTTTAATGCTTCCTGAAGGAGGCAAGGACTGCTCGGTGGGGTAATTGCCAGAATTATAAATCTTATAATATTTACATAATGCAATTTGCTCATGTGATGTGATTTTCAATTAGCTCTAACTTTATTATTTCTTTGTAGATTGTTCGATAATTGCTAATTGACAATGTACTTTTGGATACAACCCAAGAGAGTTCATATTGATGCTAATGAGGGTTGCTTACTGGTACATCTGCCGATGCTAGGTCTTTTGCAGGTCTAGATTGACACACCCAACCAGCCATAAGAGCGAAATTTATATATTAAATATACACCGATCAGGCATAACATTAAAACCACCTCCTACACTTACTGTTCATTTTATCAGCTCCACTTACCATATAGAAGCACTTTGTAGTTCTACAATTTCTGAATCTGTTTCTCTACATACTGTTTTACCCTGTTCTTCAATGGTCAGGACCCCCACAGGACCACCACAGAGCAGGTATTATTTGGGTGGTGGTTCATTCTCATCACTGCACTGACACTGACATGGTGGTGGTGTGTTAGTGTGTGTTGTGCTGGTATGAGTGGATCAGACACAGCAGCGCTGATGCTCAGGTGGCACAGCGGTAAAACACGCTAGCACACCAGAGCTGACATTTCGAACTCGTCGGTTCGAAACCCAGCTCTGCCATCCGGTTGGCCTGGGCACCTACATGAACAACGATTGGCTTGTTGGAATGTTGTTCATACAGGATGGGAGTCGGATAGGGACCTCATAACCGATTACGACCTCTGCTGGCTGATTGATGGCGCCTGCACAGAGTCGAGGGATAATGTGATCAGGGTGTGGCTCTCTGTACACAAAGCTGAGCCGCATATGAACTCGCCTCGTGCAGATGAAAAGATGCAGTTGGCTACTGCACACGTGTCGGAGGGGGTGTGTGTCAGTTTCGCTCTCCTCAGTCAAGGCGGAGATCGGCATCAGCATAGAGAAAGCATAATGCAATGATGCTACCACCACCATATTTGACAACAGGATAGTATTACCTGAATAGTGCTTCTTGGTAGATTTTCACCACTTATACCACTTCAGTTACAGCCTTTCAGTTCTGCAGCTAATAATAGTTTAGGGGCTAAAAATAATGAAATGTGGGAAGTCTGAGACACCTCGGCTGTCCTGTGTGTCAGTAAAGAATAGACAGGGTCGTGACAGCGGAGATAAAACAGTGTGTGTGTGTATGTATGTGCATGTGGGCGACTAGAGCCATGCCAAGGCAGCTGCTCTTTTTGTTCATCCTTCTAACACACATGAAAGACACCGTTTAGCGGGTCACAGCAGTGTCAACGAAAGCACACAATACACCCAGCGCTCGGATTCATTCATTACCCCTGCTCCAATGATAATCAGTAATGCTAATGCTAGTGCTAATATGCATTTTGTACAATTCAGTGCTGTCGGAGATTCATTAATTCTCTTTGAATGGATCAGTCTGTGTTAAAAACGTGTCATTGTCAGGAGTGAGGGGTGGGGGGGGGTATGATCCACAGTGGGTACCTGAACTCTATATATAGAATGTTTTGTTTTTATACATACATACCAGTTTCATTCATACATTAATCTTAATTGGTAAAAGACTAACAATAGCTAATAAAGGTCACATGATCAAAGATGGCAAAGATTACAGTTTGTCTCTGGATTGGAGAATTTAAAGGCACAGTTGTGAGTTCTTACAGCACTATATTAGCTGAAGAACAAGAAACAGAACTGTGGGCCTCCCTTTATACTGCTCTAGTCATGTATACATTTTCAGCACTTTTTCTTAAGCTTGGGTGTAAGCTCTTCTGTGGTTACATCTTGCAACGGCTTAAGACAGACATGTTGCTTATGTCTGTACTTTCCACTCCAGCAACAACATGACTATGAGGATTTATTGCACAAGCAGCATAATACTAATATTCAGATTATACTAAGCAATTTTCAACAAGACTAAGCACTTTACAGCTTTTCTTTGGCATGGCAGTATTGCCATCATCACTGCTTTTGCACTTTGGGGCCACATTAGGTAAAAATAACATTTATTTAAACAAAACTAGGGCTGGCTCGATACCACTTTTTATGTCCGATACCGATACTGCAAATTGAGTATCTGCTGATACCGATACCAATCCGATACCATCATTTCTCCTCTCAAACAACTAAGCAGTAATAATACACGTCTCAATGTAAAAATAGTTCAAAGAAAAAGTTTAGTATTCTTCTGAAAGTGGCTCAAAGCGCTAGTGTTCTTTTTACATCACACCCCTGAGCTTCAATCCAAATCGTAGCGCTGATAAGTTTAGTCATGTTTATGACAGACATTTTTCTCATTGTAATTCCAGTGAGTTATCTGTGCTGTCTGGTTGGGTGAATGGTTGGGTCTCACATGGGGTTCGTGAACCCTTCAGAGATCAGACAGAGTGTTTGAGGATAACATCAGAGACTGAGAGTTCAGAGAGAGGTTGGCCAGAGTGAAAAATAGAAAGAGAAAGGTGGAACCATAGAAAGGTTAATCTGATGAAGACACAGTTTGAATGATGCTCTGGATTTCTTTATATCCCGAGCAGTAGGATTCTGTAACAGTGATGTGGTTAATAACGGTTTATGAACTGAAGGTTAGCTTACTGCCAGAATATAAAACAATACCTAATGTATTTTGGTCTGTTACCATACATGCATTGGTTTAAATGTAATGATCAGATAAAATCTACTATAGTTTCAATTTACTTTATTTAATACTTTATTGTTTACATTAGTGTATATAAATAAACCAAACAACAATTATTTATGTCGTATTAATTTCTGCAATAATTAATAGTAAAACAATAGTAATCTTTAATGTATTCTCGGGCTTTTCTGTTTTAATAAGCTGTGTTTGGATGTATGCACCACCTACAATACTCTGATCTGTCAAGGCGTAGACTTGACAAGACTTCTGATGGTGGCTTGTGGTATCTGGCACATTAGCAAGACATTAGCAGCAGATCCTTTAAGTAATGTGTGAGGTTGGGCTTATACGAATCAGACTTGTTTGTCAAGTGGATCTTACAGACGAATTGGGATCTGGAGAATTTGAAGGCCAAGTCATTATTCTGCTGAGGGAGCAATTTATGGAATACTGTTACTATTAAGGGGTATACTTGGTCTGCGACAGTATTTAGGGAGGTGATACATGTCAAAGTAACATCCACTGAAAGCCCAGACCCAAGGTTTCCCAGCAGAACGTTGTCCAGAGCATCACCAGTTTGTCTTTTTCATATTTCAAAAAAGTTGCCTACATGTGTGATGTCAAAAACCGGTGGATTCTTGACAGGGTTAAAATACTGTGAAAATGTAATATAATGAGACAGATGATTGGTGTACTAACAGAAGCAGAACATCTGTCTTCAGTGGTGAACCACATTAGGATGGCAAGGCCTGGCACATGCCCTCACACCTCACAGAAAGAGACCAATCTGTCTGACATACACGTATAGAATTAATTAGTGTAGTGTAGAGTCAGTGTGTGTTCTGGGATTAGATTTTAATGACCCTGCTTCACTATGTTTACTCCGATATGTTTTATTGGCAAACGTTTACCAGATAAACCAAAAGTAAACAGACCCAAGTAATCATGGATCAATCAGAATTCAAATGTCTAAATTAAGACCTTGTCTACGGTGAGGGGAAGCAGTTTCAGCTGGAACATTTTATGCATTCAGTAAGGTTTAAAATTCGGGCATTATCTTTACTTTAGTTTCTGCTGACATTAATAGTTTTCAGCTTCAAGCTGTTCTGAGAGGGCAAATTTGAAAACTGTAGGAAAAATTGGTAATGGAAATTGATTTGTCTATATCAGTTACAGTTATAATGAGCTTCAATATATATTTTTTATTATTTTGTTTATGCAGCAGCCGTATGCATTTTGTCACCGACACTTTGACGAGTGCAATGCGGATCAGCACTGTGTATGGAGAGACGCACCCTGACAGCACTCGTTTCCGTCTCTGTGCAGGCGCCATCAATCAGCTAGCAGAGGTTGAATTGCATTAGTTATGAGAGAGACCCTATCCGGCTTTTTAATATCCCACCCCTATCTGAACAACAGGCCAACCGTTGTTCAGCCGGCAGGCAGAGCAAGATTCGATACGATGTATTCGAGATCCCAGCTCTGGTGTTCAGCATGTGTTTTACCGCTGCGCCACCTGACTGGCAGCTTTAATACTTTTTAGCCTACATTTAGGATTCAGTCACCTCGTTTTGTTAAGGAGGTGTTTTACCTGCTGACCATGTTTAAATACATGCATTTAAATGTTTTGGGTGTGAATTTGGAGCGGACACCACAAGTCTACATTTCTTATGTTGTTTGGATTTACAACAGTTTTAATTAAAAACATTGTTTAACCTTACTGGCCTCTTTATTAGGAGCACGTACTTTGCTAGCATTCATTCTAGTTAGAAAGTTAGAGGTTTAAAGCCACATGGGCCTTCGGAAAAACGTTGACACTTAATACGGTCCACCGCTGCGTCAAGAAATGCACTTACTTTACACTGACAAATTGTGCATGTCTTTATAAGGCTTATCACAGAACAAATAAAAAATATAGGCTAAGAAGCTTACAGAACAAGTCTAATCATACAGAAGTGCAGATTTGGAGAAGGACACAAACCAGCTTATTTACCAGAACCTGCAAATCTCATTAAGCAAATTTAACTAAGACTTATCTAAATGGACTACCGGCTGTAACAGCTGCAAAATATGTATAAAAAATATTTGTCTTTTTGTATTTACTGAGAAAATAAGTCTAATTTAAATTGATTAAGAAATCCCAGGTGGCATCAGACCGTGATCCACTGAGGCTCTGTAAATGCAAACAGTAATATGATACTACGATGACACCTGCTCATGTATGAGGCTGGCTGAAATGAAGCTATTCGGGAGAGGATGTCTGGTTGTCGTCTCCAAGATTAAGTCCATATATTACGGCTCATCCGGTACCTTAAAGCCAGGCTGTAAGTGTATGTGATACGACTTAATAGCTGTGAGAGCACTGGGTGTTCAGATAAGCTGGAAAGCTGGACTGAACAGAGTGCAGGTTTGGGCTGCTGTGTGTGTGTGGGGTAGAATTGCTGACTTTGTGTTGCTTATCTACTACCAGGCACACACTCTTACCTGGCCTTCATACCTCTCTGTGTGTATGGAGTTGATCCGTGTGTCTCTGTATGTGTGTGTATGTGTATATACTATATATCAGTGGCGATTTCTCTAAGACTGCAAGGGAAGCTCAGCTTCCCCTAAAATGTCCAAAATTAAATGGTAAAATATGTACAGTTGTGTTAACATTTCATTGACTACAAATGCGTTAGAACACGTTCATCTCGAAGACGAGTTCGTTCAGAATCAGCTAATTATCACAAATCGACTCGATTTTCTTAACTTAACTCATACATTCCCATAGCGTCATTGCATTTGCCCGCAGAAGCTGAGCGTCTCTTCACTTCTATGGGACTGCGTTGAGTTTTTTTTTTTAATGCTCCGAAACTCGCCGGTCATTGGATAAATGCCTCGATTTTGTCCCGCCCCCGGACGCTGAGCGTCTCTGGGGGTGAATGGGGCTGTGGACGGGTCTGGACGCTGAGCTTCTGCAAGATGATTGGAGGATCAGTGGAAAGGCTGTATCCCGTTTTGATTGACAGCTCGTTTGAGCGCTACACCGTCACTTCTCAAACTCAAACTCAAAAGAAGCTTTATTGGCATGAAAATAGGGACATTCGTATTGCCAAAGCAATACACTTCATTAGTCACTTAATCACTGGGAGCTTCAGTCCCATTGCGGATTTTGCGAGTGAAGTCGAAAGACAAACTGCAACCCGTTTCAGGCCATTTTCTTGTAAAAGGAACAGAGGGCAGAATTTATGTGTAAATAAATTGACAAATTTTATGATGTAAGCCGACAATGAGCTTCCCCTCTTTGAAAGACCAGCAGCCGCCACTGATATATACTGTATATCTATCATTTTTTATTCAGATCTGTTGAGTTTTACCATTTTCATACACTTTTTTCTATTACTGGTGCTCACTCTTTATTTTTTACCCTACTCCTCCTTATTACCCCTATCTTGAACTCTCTGAACTCTTTAACTTAACCAAATTACTTTAAATAACCAAATGATTAAACTACTACAATAAGCTTGAGCTAATTCGGAAAGCTGCAGCTTGTGAAATTGTCCCTTTATTCTAATTTAGTTTATACTGCCTACCTGTTATTTTACTGCCTATTATACTGCCTACCTGTTATTTTTCTACTCACTACTATGCTAAAACTATGCTGTTATAAAATGATCATTACAGCCTTAAATGAGTTAGCTTTTGCATGTCTTGCTGATTCGGTAGTGCTGTATAA
The DNA here is from genome assembly GCF_030014385.1 of Trichomycterus rosablanca. Lineage (NCBI taxonomy): Eukaryota > Metazoa > Chordata > Actinopteri > Siluriformes > Trichomycteridae > Trichomycterus > Trichomycterus rosablanca. Next base: position 12,897,731 of record NC_086012.1, read on the forward strand.
TCCATCCTAGATTACCTTGTTTAGCTGATGCAGGATTTTTTTCAATCATAAGACCACTTACAGCTCGTTCAGTGAAAAAATTTATACTGTAAAATTCCGCTTGAATGCCGCTCAGGTGGCACAGCAGTGAAAACACACGCTGGAACGATAGATTCGAGATCCCAGCTCTGCCTGCCAGCTAGGCTGAGCGGCCACATGAACAACGATTGGCCTGTTGTTCAGATATGGGCGGGACTAAGCCGGATGGGGTCTCTCTCATGACTGGTGCAATTACGACTCTGCTGGCTGATTAATGGCACCTGCACAGAGATGAGAAAAGAGTGCTCTCAGGGTGTGTCTCTCCGTACACAACGCTGAGCTGCACTGCACTCGTCAAAGTGTAGGTGATAAGATGCACATGGCATGCTGCCCACGTGTCAGAGGGAGGTGGGTTGGCATTGCTGGAGAGGAAGCATGACGAAATCGGGCAATTGGACATGTTAAAAGGGAGAAAAAGGGGAAAAAATGCATAAACAAAATATATATGTAAAAAACTCTTAAGGAGTGTCCGAGTGGATGTCAAGACATGACGCAAAATGGCTATCAAATGACATGTCATTAATGTGCCAAAGGCTTTAGAGAGATGGATATTGAATACTCACCGGGTGTGTCATCTACATCACAATATATATATATATACACACACACACACCGATCAGCCATAACATTAAAACCACCTCCTTGTTTCTTTGCACATTGTCCATTTTATCAGCTCCACTTACCATATAAAAGCACTTTATAGTTCTACAATTACTGACTGTAGTCCATCTGTTTCTTTGCATACTTTGTTAGCCCCCTTTCACCCTGTTCTTCAATGGTCAGGACTCTCCCAGGACCACCACAGAGCAGGTATTATTTAGGTGATGGATGATTCTCAGCACTGCAGTGACACTGACATGGTGGTGGTGTGTTAGTGTGTGTTGTGCTGGTATGAGTGGATAAGACACAGCAGCGCTGCTGGAGTTTTTAAACACCTCACTGTCACTGCTGGACTGAGAATAGTCCACCAACCAGAAATATCCAGCCAACAGCGACCCGTGGGCAGCGTCCTGTGACCACTGATGAAGGTCTAGAAGATGACCAACTCAAACAGCAGCAATAGATGAGCGATCGTCTCTGACTTTACATCTACAAGGTGGACCAACTAGGTAGGAGTGTCTAATAGAGTGGACAGTGAGTGGACATGGTATCTAAAAACTCCAGCAGTACTGCTGTGTCTGATCCACTCATACTAGCGCAACACACACTAACACACCACCACCATGTCAGTGTCACTGCAGTACTGAGAATGATCCACCACCTAAATAATACCTGCTCTGTAGTGGTCCTGAGCAGGCTAAAAAGGTATGTAGAGAAACAGATGGACTACAGTCAGCAATTGTAGAACTGCAGAGTGCTCCTATATGGTAAGTAGTGCTGATAAAATTGACTTATTAAAGTGGGCATGTGGTAGCCTAGTGGGTACAATAAGTGTTTACCAATACTAGTAAACTAGTTTCTTTAATGTGACTTTTTGTACAGTTCCAAATAGTGTCTCCTGACAACAGCGGAATAAACAGAGAAACAGTTGGAGTACAAAGGAATCTGTGGGTGTTTATAATTTCCATAAACTGCATATTCATGAATATTGTCTCAGTTTTAAGAGTAAAGGTCGTTGATGTTTCTAGGCCATTTTAGCAACATTTTGTTTGTGAAAAACTTTAAATAGTTTAAACAGAAATATCAGTTCTATGGCATTTTACAGGTCTGCCTAAGACAAAACCCTCCGTCACACTTTGTCAGCTTCATTACCCTTTAGCTTTAAAGATTCATTACTTTTATCTGCTCGGCTGTTAACTCGGCTACGCGGGCTGTCAGCGGATGCTACTAATTCCGATCCTTCCACCAAGACAAAACTCGTTTACCTCCTTTACAGCTTCGTTAACTTTTAGCTTTTAAGATTTACTACTTTGTTCCGCTAGGTTTTTTTTTTAACTCTGTTTCTGTCTCTCTGTGTCTGTGCAGAACGACACGTGGAGCGAGCTCTACTCCTTCGCTGTGTTTAAGGCGATGAGTCATATGCTGTGTATAGGTTACGGACGACAGGCTCCGGAGAGTTTGTCTGATATATGGCTGACGATGCTGAGCATGATCGTTGGAGCCACCTGCTACGCCGTTTTCATCGGCCACGCCACCGCTCTCATCCAATCCCTGGACTCCTCTCGCCGTCAGTACCAAGAGAAGGTAGGGGCCATACGTTCATCTTTAAACTGAGCCGGAGTTATGTAGTTACATCAAGTCAAATATCTAGGTGTAGTAGAGCCAAAACTGTACCGTATCTTGGGTTCTTTATTTAAATAAAGTCATTTCATAGTGCTGAGCAAGCTATTATATCAATGTAGGTAGCTAAAGTACATAAATATGTTCAATTATAGTAAAGCTATTCATTACAGAAATGTAGCTGCTACACCAGAGGCTACACAGCATACCTACCTATAGCCTCTTAATTACACAGTTAGTTACTACATCTATATCATTGTATACTGCTAGTTTTAAAATACAAAGAAAAGATTTATGTTCCATGCATAAACATTAGTAACTATATGCTTAGTATAGCTGTTTAAAAAGAATTACTTTCAGCTAGAACCAGTGCAGTAAGCTATTATGAACAACTAATGAACACCCAGGAAGGTAAAATATGTCAATTTAGGCAAACTAATACTACCACAGAACAGAATACCCAAGTATTATCATTTGCAGACTATCTGTCATGGCATAACAGTGTATTTAAGTGCTTATATAGACCAGTGATTTCAAATCAAACACCCATGTATGTAATTTCAGTTAAATAGACAAAGAAAGGTAACAATGCTTTGGCCTGATCAGTGTACAGGAAGACGAATCAGCTTTGAGACTTTAGTTGTTAATGTTCTAAATCTAGGATCCGGATTCAGTTGTAATTAGGGATGTAACGATGCACCACAAGACAGTTAAAAATCGATTCACATGTGTAACGATTCAAATCGGTTTACATGTATAATCGATATTCACCTCGCCTGGTTGACGTCATTACAGGGTTGCCAGGTTCGGATTTTTCCAGCCAAATTTGTTTATGTGAGGATACTTTCTTTATTTGTATTGTTCATTTATTTATTTAATGTGGGATTTATTTTAAAAACATTTCAGTTTTTACACAAAAAGGGAAATATTCAGCATTGTTTTGCGTAGTTTGTACCTACCTCAAAAATAAAGACATTCATTATTTAGGTAAATAAAGGATAAGCACAAATACAGTATTTTAATTTCTTTTTTTAAGATAAATAATAAAAGGAAACTGTCATCATTTGTCTTCAATTTCATTTTCTTTAAAAAAAATCAGGAAAACATTGTATCCTGAACCCAGTATTGTGAATTGCATTGCAATGTGGGTAGAGTGTATTGTTACATCCCTAGTTGTAATCCATTTTTCTTGAAAATGAGCTGAACCATAGACTCATCTGAGATTAGCTTTGGCTCATAGAACTCTAAGTCTTTTCTGCATAGAATTGATGTCTGGCTTTGTGTATGAGAGTTTAAGGTCGCATTTCATGATGCAGCGGTGGATCTTTATATAAGGTCTTTATAGAACTTGCTTTTGCCTTATAGTGTAGCACAAAATATTTCACAACTGCAAAGGTGGTGTCATGCTGCTGTTGTTCTTGCCACCTGAGATGCCAGCATTCAGTCAGCTCTTGTTAGGATCTACAGCAACAGCAGAAAGCTACAGAGCTCTGCAATCAGACCTGACAGAGAAAGATTTACTGGCTGTAGGAACCAAGTGGGACTCAGTAGTGGCAGTAATTACAGTCTTATTGTTTCATTGAAAAATTATATTTCCCTGGGAGTCTATTGAAAGCCACACAACAGCCTAAAATAGGCTAAGAAAAATGTATGTGCCACTGGGAAGATTTTTTTTACCCATATTTTTAATCTGTCTACTAATTTACAGTGTAAACACACTGGTTGTTTGTTGTTTAGTGCTGGATATTAATTATTAAAGGTGGGGTCAGCAAGTTTAGAGTTAATTTACTTTGTGAAATTGTTTGTGCTTTGAATGCTTTGTACAGAATAAAACTCTGGTCTCAGGTGACCCTGGATCAATATTGGGGAAACATGTTGTGGACCACCAACCAGTCAGTAACGAACACCAGCATTCAATGTTTTTTACCAAGGCAGCACGGAACTAAATGCTCCTTTCTCCATATTTACCCCCTACTTGTGCCAGTGTCTCTCTCAGACAAGGGTTCCACCTGAGCAACATGTCTTACTATTAAAAAGAAAATATAATTATAACGGTCATCACAGAATTGTATTTAATTTTACTGTGGTTTCAGGTTTAAATAAAGCATTCATAAATAATTGGCATAATGGAGTTCACTTACCTGCAGTCATTATTAATCAGGTTCCAGTGCCTATTTAGGGCACAAATTAAGGGGACGTTTATCTGGCTCACAGCTAGTAATGGAAAGAAAGCACTGACCTGTATTGGCCGGCCAAAACTCGTCTTGACTTGTCCCAGAGGACAAGTACAGCACTGACTTGGCGTCTGGTACAGACCGACAGAAAATCCACTTGTAGGTCACCAAATTGTAGGTCATTTTAATACATGGCAAAGAGCTTCAAACCCCTCTGTGTATGTTGCTGTACAGTCCAGTCAGTGGCCATGCTAACACCTGTCCACCGTTAAATCACCTACAATCGGCACACAGGCATCAGAACAGGCATTTGATCAATGTGAGCAGGTTGCCCAATCAGATAAATCTGATATATTTCCTTCTTGTTCATGTGGATCAGGGCTTAGCTGACAGATCTGGCACCAAGATGCACTGTAGGTCGATCCACATTACAATGTAGAGGAGATAAAGGACCTGCTTATAACACCTTGGTATAAAAAAAACCACAGGACACTTTCAGAGGTCCTGTTGAGTTCAGGTCCTGGTAGGTCAGCAGTGTTTTGACAGCATATTAACATGAATGTGTATGAGCATGAGAACACTGCATGGTTGTATATACACTGATCTACCATAACATTAAAACCACCTCCTTGTTTCTACACACATTGTCCATTTTATTGGCTTCACTTACCATATAGGAGCACTTTGTAGTTCTACAACTACTGACTGTAGTCCATCTGTTTCTCTGCATGCTTTGTTAGCCCCCTTTCATGCTGTTCTTCAATGGTCAGGACCCCCAGAGAGTAGGTATTATTTATGTGGTGGGTCATTCTCCACACTGCAGTGACACTGACATGGTGGTGGAGTGTTACTGTGTGTTGTGCTGGTATGAGTGGATCAGACACAGCATTGCTGCTGGAGTTTTTAAATACCGTGTCCACTCACTGTCCACTCTATTAGACACTTCTACCTAGTTGGTTCACCTTGTAGATGTAAAGTCAGAGACGATCGCTCATCTATTGCTGCTGTTTGAGTTGGTCATCTTCTAGACAGACCTTCATCATTGGTCACAGGATGCTGCCCACGGGGCGCTGTTGGATGGATATTTTGGGTTGGTGGACTATTCTCAGTCCAGCAGGGACAGTGAGGTGTTTAAAAACTCCATCAGCGCTGCTGTGTCTGATCCACTCATACCAGCACAACACACACTAACACACCACCACCACCACCTAAATAATACCTGCTCTGTGGTGGTCCTGACTATTGAAGAACAGCATGAAAGAGGGCTAACAAAGCATGCAGAGAAACAGATGGACTACAGTCAGTAATTGTAGAACTACAAAGTGCTCCTATATGGTAAGTGGAGCTGATAAAATGGACAGTGAGTGTAGAAACAAGAAGGTGGTTTTAATGTTATGGCTGATCGGTGTATAATTAAGCCTATTTCTAACCATAATGTATTCCTTAAAGGCTAAGCACCAGCTAATATTGAAATTTTAAACACATACATGCATCGAAAGTTGAGTTCCTAACTTGTGATTATTGATAGTTAGAAAACATTTTTTTTTTACAAATTCAAGGAATACGGCTTAAAATTCTGTTGTTTTGCGTCGCTCGCGGTCTTCGGATTCTGTCACAGGCGTCGCACGTGTGACGTAGATGGTGGACAACAACTCAAGAAGTTGAATGGAAGGCGATGCAAAATGATTAAAAGGTGCGCTGTGTTTGGCTGCAATAATTCAATTCAACACCAACACCGATGTGATATTATCTATCTAGATAGATATATAGATGAGACAGCTTTAGGACAAATCAAATGCGTGTTTATTGGTAAATACTGAACAGAGCAGGGATGCGCTATAAGAATGCGCGTCTTTTCTCTATTAAAAAGGTTTAAATTTAGCTTCTATCCTAGGCTAGATATACACTGTAAAACGAAAAAAAAGTGTTTAGGCAAAATATTTTAAATGCACTAATCTGATCAAAATATGGTATAAATAAAAATAGAATAAAGGCTGAAAGACCTTAAACCTGCGTTATCATGCGCGCTAAACCAACACATTCACCTGATGTGGTTTCAGAGAGGATCTGAGAGGGGTAGCGATGTTCCCCTCAGCACTAAATCTCTCTCTGATGGTGCTCGGTGCACTAATACACACCTGTACTGTACCTGCATGCATACTTTACAGAGCAGAGCAAATCTAGCCTGGTTATCGCGCCAATATTACCCATCTATTTAGTAGGTATAATTAACATAACAATATATACTACATTTTAAGTTATTATTCGTTTCAATACATTTTTATTCAACGAAAAAATACATTTCAATCATTCCAGCAAGAGAGTATCTGCAGGCTGCAATGCCATATTAACCGTCATTAAGTGTTTTAGAACGCCGAGGCTGTTTAAATATAGTCTAAATTACATTTATTTTATTGAGTGTGAACCATTAATAAACTTGCCTATAATTACTGTTGCCATTGTTTCCATTTTAAAACACAAAGCCTGACACTCAGAAAGAAAGAAAGAAAGAAAGAAAGAAAGAAAGAAAAAACGTTATACAGGCACCCCCACTGTCAATGCAGATTCATCCTCTTCATTAAATTCAGAAATAGCTTCGGAATCTGAAAAACCAGCACTGGAAAATTCGCTGTCCAAGTCAGTCATAACGGTGTAGTAGTACACTGTTGTCCACCAGTGACGTCACGCTGCAACTTCCTGGAATTTCCGGAGCGACCTCGGGTTTTTCCGTCAATTTACTTGAAATCGTCGATTTTTGAGTGAATTAAACAAGTTATTTACATTTTATTCACGTGTATGGTTTTTAACTAGCTAAAATAATGTGAAATATTTAGAGAGGTCCATTAGGTGGTGCTTAGCCTTTAATGCTACAAGCAGGGGTATTTCAGGTCAGGTCCCATCAAAAACACACTGCACCACAATCCATGAAGAAGACCAGCTCTTCTGAATTAAATAAAAAAAGGTTCCAATTTCACCACGGCGCTATCAGACTGCCTGATTTTTCTTTCATTCATTAAGCTTTGTGAAATTTCCTCCGTCATATCAGTAGAGCCTCATTTTCAGTTGAATAATGCAACATCAGGTTTTCATTTAAGCTTTTCAGGGCTGTGGCTGTCGGTTCATTTAAGGACACTGCGCCAGCGTTTATTACTGCTTCTAATAACTAAAACCTTTCTGCTGTATTTGTGTTTTTCTCTCTTTTGGCTCTTGCTGCATATTTTTTGTCTTCTCTTCTTATTTTCCTGTTCGAAATTGTTTATCTTTCTCTTTCTCTCTATCTGTTTACCTCTTCATTTCTCTCTCTTCCTAAAAAACTGTTCATACATGGGCCAAAACATTAGGACTAGCCTTCTAATATGCTGTCTGATATGTCCTGTGGTATCTAGTACCAGGATATAACCAGCAGGTCCCTCATCTTATGTTCATTGTGATCCCTGCATGCACATTTTGACAGTAGCCTGGAGTTAGCATGGGCTAAAACTGACTGCTGAAAGCTGAGAATGATCCACCATCCAAATAATATCTAATCTGTGGTGGTCCTGTGGGGGCCCTGACCATTGAAGAACAGCATGAAAGGGGGCTAACAAAGCATGCAGAGAAACAGATGGATTACAGTCAGTAATTGTAGAACTACAAAGTGCTTCTATATGGTAAATGAAGCTGATAAAATGGACAGTGAGTGTAGAAACAAGGAGGTGGTTTTAATGTTATGACTGATCAATATATATATATATATATATATACACAAATCAAGGCCAGTACTATTTTAATCCTGGTATCAATGGAAGCAATTACATAGGACATTATTTTGCTAAGGCTTATTTACAAAGCTGTAATTTAATACTTTATGTGTGTGCGATAGATATAGAGAGAGACGTGATAGGCTACCAAACAGGAATGTAATTTCACCATTTTTGAAGTATCATTTTTATCCCAGGGCAGTGTTTCACCCCCCAGAAAATCTTTAAAGTTCTTTCTATCAGAACCAGCATTAACTTCTTCAGCAATTTGAGCTACAGTAGCTCGTCTGTTGGCCAGCCTCAGTGAGCCTTGGTTGCCCATGACCCTGTCGCCGGTTTACCACTGTTCCTTCCTTGGACCACTTTTCATAGATACTGACCACTGCAGACCGGGAACACCCCACAAGAGCTGCAGTTTTGGAGATGCTCTGACCCAGTCGTCTAGGCATCACAATTTGGCTCTTGTCAAACTCGCTCAAATCCTCATGCTCGTCCATTTTTCCTGCTTCTAACATCAACTTTGAGGATAAAATGTTCGCTTGCTGCTTAATATATCCCACCCAATAACAGGTGCCGTGATGAAGAGATAATCAGTGTTATTCACTTCACCTGTCAGTGGTCATAATGTTATGCCTAGTCAGTGTATAGCTGTGTTGGGCTTTTATAATAGGTTTTACTCAAATGCCATATTAAAGTACACCTAACAGTTTTTAATTTAGAACCTCTTCATGCTGGTCAAGGTCACAGTAGGTACAGAACCACTCTAAAACAAAAGGCACAAGAAAGGAATACATCCTGAACACCGATTTACTCCCTCACACACACTAGGGGAATTTAAGAGAAGCCAGTAAGTGGGAAGTCGAGGAGAAAAAGGTCCCAGAGGAAATTCACACGGACTCAGTAACTGAAGGTAGGGAATGAACAGGAACAGTTCCCCAGGACCCACGTTGCTGTGCGACACCTGCTTTAGCAGCGACTGCTTATATGATGTAATCAGAAGTGACTCGCTTTGTTAGTGAATCATATCAATTGGCTCAGCTGGCTCAGTTCTTATGGCTTTCAAATTGTTTTTCATTTATTAAAATTGCCAGTCGTTTCTTTTAAATACTCATGATTGATTGCTTTTGTCGTTTAATAACTTAATGATGATTAAACATCTTACTCTGCTTCATAAATAAAATATTAAAATGCACCGTGATTGTGTACTAAAGTACTATAGATGAAGTATTACTACATATAAACCTATAATAAAGTACAAAAATATGAACATTCAGTAATTATGGAATATAATATTGTGGTGGAAAACCCTTAATGGAATACCTCAGAGACTGGATTCTGAGTATAAAAAAGTTGTAATTGCACAGGAAAAAATAATCACCCTGTATACTCCCATCAGTGACCTTAAAGGACAGTGGAAGATTCCACTGTCAACAGAGATTTCTTAGCTAGAACATAAGGAACTGGTCTAAACCAGCTAGTACCAGCTAGTAGTACATGTCCAGTACCATTCTACTATAGCAGTATTATTGGAATATGACAATCATGCCTTAAGCATATTGACATGTTCTCTGTGTGTGTGTGTGTGTGTGTGTGTATTTACATTTGCAGAATTTATTCAAAACGACTTACAATTATGACAATTTGAGCAATGAAGGTTAAGGGCCTTGCTCAGGAGCCCAAGAACAGTAGCTTGCTGGTGGTAAGGCTTAAACCAGCAACCTTTTGATTACTAGTCCAGTACCTTAACCAGTATCACCATAAAAATACAGCAACTCAGATTTAGATTTTTGTAGTGTTATTTTACATATTTCTTTTTATATATTTTACTTTATTTTGCCTCATTTCCTCCTTGTTGGTGATTGGCTCGTGCGTCAGGGTTGGATGCCAAAGGGGATTCCTCATAACTGATGCAATTACGACCTCTGCTGGCTGATCGATGGCGCCTTCATCAGTTTGTCATGTAAACGAACTATTTCGTGAGATCGGGTAAAACAGATGATGTTACTGCTGCACAGGGAGTTTTTACATTTCAACAGCTACAAATCGATGGACTGCATGTCTGCCGTGTCAAAAAGTATTTCCCTAATTCTAAAACAGCGTAAACATTTCTAAATGTGTGTATTAAGATAGAGAATATTGTCAATGCCTGCCAAATAGCTCTACTGAACTATTTTTTTTATTATTTTTTGGGCTGAACGTTGATTATCTGGCCATAAAGGCATTTGTTAGTTGTCTTGTTAAAAAGTAGATATTTATTTATTAAAGTTCAATATCATAGTTGCATTCAAACACTCCGAAAATAAACCTCCCACCAAGTGCAAGTGTCTGTTTGCCCCTTACTGACATCTTACCACAAGTGTCCTCTTTTTTGAAAACCAAAATATGGTCACCCTATCTTTGCTATACTGCCTTGAATTTCAATATTACATGTGGCCCCAAAAGCATTTACAAAGACTTCCCAATGCATTAAAATGTGATCCACATATGCTCCAGCTTTATAAATAATATTTCCATCCGTCTTGTGAGAATTCTTCACTTCAATCCCCTGACAGATGGCTGCTGAAACTCGGATCCATCGCCTTTTTCAAACCTTTAAAATTCAGACCTTTGATACTGTGAGAACACTAAAAATAGAAAACCAAAGGCCAGAGAGGAAACATTGAGATAAGGCTTAAAGACGCTGACTGCTAGGCACTACCTGTCATTTACCATTCTGTCAGCTATGCTAGCGTTTTTCTCCCCGCTTGAAGTTCTCTTTAAAACAGAAATGCAAATGAATCGCTCGTTTGGTGTCTCGGTGACACAAAAGCGATAGACTTACAGCTCTACGTGCTAAAAGAAAGTGTCTAATGGGGGAAGTGTAGGGTGTGAGTAGGTCTCCTGTAATAGCCCGTATCCTTCTCTCTGATTAGTTCATCACGCCGCTATCAAGGACAGCGCTACACACACAAACACAGTGTTCATCACCTTCAAAAGGACACTGGCAGAACACTACATCGCTGCATCATCAATCTCAGTCTGTCCAGTGGGATGCTGTAATTTTGTACACAAACACACACTTACACACACACACACACCAAAACACAACACAGCCTCTGTTTATATAAGGGGGGTTTGATCGGGTTTGACCACAATGTATTGCAAGAAAAATCACCTTCCATTCAAGGGGGTCAGCATTTTCAAGACCACACCTCATCACTAGTAACCTCTGTAAGAGCGTTAGTACGTACATGTTAGTTCTCAGCCTAAGTGCTTAGTAAAAATGTGGATTTTTAATCATCCTTTGAAGACGATTCTAACTTTAAGGTTTGTGTTTAGCGATTTAACGTTTTTCATTCACGTAGTGCCTCACGTTTGCTGGTTAATTTGCACTATGAGCATCATGATATGGGGCTGCTTTTCTATGAACGGTACTGACATATTATATGTCATTAGATGACCCTAATGTATTTATCCTTTACAAGGGTATATAAACTGTTGTTTTAGCTTGGGTGACCATACGTCCTCTTTTTCCCTAAAAAATGCATCTGATAGGGATTTCTAAATTATACCAACAATGGTCTTTTGAGGACGTTGAGAGACTCAGATGTTCGGACAGACAATGGAAGTTCGTTCCACCACTTGGGTGCCAGGACAGAAAAGAGCCTTGATGCTCATCTTCCTTGAGTTCTGGGTGAAGGATCAACACGAGCGAGACAAATAGTGGGTCTAAGCTTGCGTGGTACAGCCCAGGGTTTTATGAGTTCTCTAAGGTAGGTTGGGGCTGGTCCATTTTTCCTTTGTAGGCGAGCATCAGTGTTTTAAACTGAACGCGGGTAGCTACAGGAAGCCAATGAAGAGAACACAGCAGTGGGGTGATGTGGCAGTGTTTAGGTTGGCAGGCGGGCAGCTGCATTTTGAATAAGTTGCATGGGTATAATAGTGGACATGGGAGCACCTGCCAGGAGGGAAATGAGGCGGTCCTAGCAATCCTACAGCAATTTATTCATAATCACCAACCCTGAATGAACCTCACATACATGCCTGGTAACGTTACCAAAAAATGGAAGCGGCTATACAGGCTGCAAGCTACAAACACCCTCGCAAGCCAAGGAGGATGAGAAAGGACCACGCTGCTCTCTCTGTATTCTTCTTCGGCTTGTGCCAGCGCCTTAACCAAATACTAGAAGTTGCTGTTTGAAAGGTGGTGAATCCATACCTGCCCCGCCCCCCTCAGATGTGTTCTCCTACCTACAGACCAGACTTTTTATCCAACTGACACCGACATTCATTAATAATAACTAATTACAAAAGTAATACACCAATAATTATGAGATTATGGTGACAGTCAGGTACTCATCTTATAAATCATGTATCTGACAGTTACATATTTGCTCATGGTACATCCACTCATATATCTTTACATTACCATACACTGACTTAAGAACACACCCTATCTGGTATAGGATCCGCAGCCAGACCCAACTGGCGTAATTACCACTTGACAGACTGGATTAGCTAGTCTATGAGTCTCGACATCTCTGCCAAGTTTTCTGCATAGCAACTGGGGTAGGATTTGATTGGACAATAGATGTCATTGGGGAGCCTGAGATTTAGCCAGAGGCTATAAACAAACTTTTATATGACAGCAGTGCTGCTACATCGAGTCGTTCAGTCAGTAACAGCAATAACAGCGCTGGCGCCGCGACATTGATCACTGTGACAGCTGGAACGCCGGGTGGAATATAAGCTGCTGCAGGCAGAACAAAAAATGGCAGCTGGGCCATTAGCTTTAAGTACTTTTAGTTTTAGAAGGGGTGAAAAAGCATAACCCAATCATTTAAAAACTGTATTGATATTAGCACGCTTTAAACAGTGACTATATTTACCGTACTGAATATTTAGTACCATATGACTTGGATCTGACTGTGATCTGACATCAGTGCTGTCTCATTAAGACTCGTTAAGTCTTGATGTTATATTTAGGCCGATCCTTGCCAATGTAACAACAGTACTGACTGATGGGTGAACTTAAATCAATCCATCAGAGTCTCCAGGGATGAGAGAGAGATAAATGTGAGACATGTGGTTGTGAGAAACGTGTCCTTAGAGAGGTATGGCAGATTCCTAGCTGAAGTACAACATGCACAGAGTATTTTTTAGCTATTTGAGCAGGCGCTTTGACCAGACAGTAGGATTCGCTATTACAGCAGCAATAGAGCAGTTTAAAATAGAATCTAGAATCTAGAATTCATGTGACTTTGATATGGTTTTAGCCAGACGACTGGGATGAAGTATCTCTGAAACATCAAGCTCTACTGATTACCCACCAACAGTGGTCTGACGAGGGACAAGCCAAGAACCTGTTGGGCAGCCGGTACTCACTATTGCCACTGATGGTATGAGTGGATCAGACACACCAGCGCTGCTGGAGTTTTTAAACACCTCACTGTCCCTGCTGGACTGAGAATAGTCCACCAACCTAAAATATCCAGCCAACAGCGCCCCGTGGGCAGTGTCACTGCAGTGCTGAGAATGATCCACCACCTAAATAATACCTGCTCTGTGGGGGTCCTGACCATTGAAGAACAGCATGAAAGGGGGCTAACAAAGCATGCAGAGAAACAGATGGACTACAGTCAGTAATTGTAGAACTACAAAGTGCTCCTGTATGGTAAGTGGAGCAGATATAATGGACAGTGTGTGTAGAAACAAGGAGTGACTGATCACTGTACATGTGTGTGTGTGTGCACTGTCATTCAATCTACAGCCTCAGTTCTTAGTGGAACATCCTTTTCCCTATATAACCTCTAATAAGCCTCATTTCATTAAGTGCTAACAAGCTCCTCACACCTCTCTCTTGTGGACTCTTCACCCATTCTTCTCGTGTAAAAGCTTCCAGCTCGTTGATGTTTCATGACTTTCATGCTGCGACTGCTCCACTTTCTGACATCTCCCTAATTTCCACCATGGTTGCAACACACCCTGAACACTTGAATCTCTGAGTGGTGTTTATATAACACATCACCAGTAGTTTAATATCATAATCATGTTATGTAGGATTGAATGACTGTGACACGGCAGTATTAACAAAATATGAAATATACAGTACTGTTATAATACTGTTATAAATGCTTATTTTCTTTAAGGGTTGAATATTTGCGATTGCAACTGTGTGTGTGTGTGTGCTGGGTAGTGCAGGATGATTTTATAGTCTCTATTAAGGTGTGCTGGATGCCCCTAGTAAATCTAAAAGGAGAAACAGATTGGATGGTAAAAAGTAAGCCAGGCATGTTGGAGAGACTTCATTTGTCAACCCACTCTAAACCCCCCCCCCCTCCCACACACACACACAAACCCTCACAACACCTTCTTCAAACCTTTCAACCTTTTACCCTGCAGTTTTTTTAAGTGTGCCAGAAGGATTTGGCCAATACACACAACACATCAAACTTTAATGCTGGCATCTTTAACATACAGACTAAAGGAAGCTTAATCTTATAGAGATCCAGAGTGAAATTGACATTTGCTATTGATTTCTGGCTCGCCTAATGTGTTTAATAAAAAAACAACGTAATTAAGCCAATTAATCTGGAATTTAACTAAAAATTAACAACATCGTACTAGGGATGTAACGATGCACCACAAGACAGTTAATAACCGATTAAAAAATTCCACGATTTAAATCGATTTGACATGTAAAATGAACCGATATTCATTTTAAACAGCAGAGGACACTGGCGCTATACACCTCGCCTGGTTGACGTCACTGGCGCTATATGCCTGGTTGCCAAATTTGGGGGTTTTCAGCAAAATTGGGCTTAATTCAAAATTGTTTTGCATAGTTTGGACCTACCTCAGAAATAAAAGGACTTACATTATTTAGATAAATACAAGATATTAGAAAATACAGTATTTTAATTTATTTTTTAAGACGAAATAATGAAAGGAAACTTTGTCATCATTTGTCTTTAATTTCAGTTTAAAAAATCGGGGAAAAATTGGATCGTGAACCCAGTATCGTGAATTCGAAAAGTTCTACTGGTACTTAAAATGTGTTTAAGTGAATGTACTCATTCCAAAATGTACTTAAATAAAAGTATATTTTAGAACACGTGTGTGTTCTATACATCGACCAGTCGATCTCACAGTGCACGCTGGTAGATCGTGCCTCATTCAAACAGGTCAACATGACACTCTTTCTTTAATCTGCTGTTTGTCACCATAGCTACACCTCAGCCCACCTAAAGCACGGCTAATCTAGAAAGTTTTCATTCATCAGTAGCCAGTTTGCGCCATTTTTGCATTTTGCTTTGTGTAACCTACACTGTTTTTGAAGGTGCAAGCACGACCAAGCACAAAGAAACCAAAAAAACGGTTCGATTCGGGCAAGAACGCTGCAAAGATGCTGTTTCATTCATACGTTTTAAAATTTTAACCCTACACCTGTCTTACTTACTAGCCATAATACTTTTGGTTAGGGTGAGGGTGCTGGTATGTTGTCCAGTGTGGGTGTATTTCTGTCTGGTGCCCAAAGGGTAGGCTCCAGACCAACCAAAACCATGATATCTACTCAGGAGGGGTCTTGTGGGTGTCCCTTTACATTCCTAGATTGGGGAAAAGAAGGGAAATTAATGAACAGAGCAAGAGACAGGCTACTGTCTGTAATTGTATCCCCAAAAAGTGCATCTATAATCCATGTGTAGCCAATAAAATGGCAAATCAATGCATTGTTGGTATACCTGATAGAATTTCAGGTTTGTATATGTGTTGCTGGGTGGCAGAAGGAGGAATCAGGCAGGACCGGTTATATATAGTCAGATGTAGAGTCTTATCTGTCCTTTCTAATTCAGTCAGTACTAGTCATTTCCTGGTTATTACACACGCAGCTGGTCCCATATATATAATTTTCTTAATTATATGCATAAATACAGAACAAAAGACTCTAAAAATACCTTGACGAGCCACATCTGGCTGACGGGCAGCTCCGCCTGTGTACACTTTCTGTTCTGTCTCAGATGCAGATGCAGTTCAGTACCTGAGCCCAGAGGAACTGGGCATGACTGATTCGTTCTCTTTCTCTAGCGCTCAGCCCTCATTTGTCTTTTTTATTCTCTGTCGGACTTGCTCCTTATCGCTTATCACCTCCATTTTCTTTCATCTGTAGCTGTATATCTTATAAAGCCCCCCGGCATTATTCATGTCTGCACACAGCTGAGAAATATGCAACAGCTTACAGTGATCGGACCATCATTCTGGAGAATTGATTTGTGTTTTTATAGCAGCTATCAGGCTTTTTTTGGTTGGTTGAAGAGTTGCCAATCGTTTTAGTACACGATCAATACTGTTAATAGGCAAGTCACTGGTTTGATTAATTACACAGCAAAAAAGAAAATTCATCTATTTATTTATATGTATTTTTTTAGTTTATTTCTTCCTTTTGCCACTGCTGGGGACCCTGATCAAGTCTGAGAGGGGTATATTTGCCAGACACACACTCCCTCTGACCCCTTATTATTCGCCCATATTTTGGTGGATTCTCACATGAGGCCAGTCTCACACAGGGAGAGTCACGCACTCTTCTGTACAGGTGCCTCAGGCTACTAACCAGGGTCAGCCAGTTAGTCTTCTGCTGCGGTATATTTGCCTGCACCATGCCCCCTCTGACGCATGCGCAGTCCCTCGACCCTGCACATGAGGCTCATCCACTTCTGCACAGGCGCCTCGGTCTGCTAACCAGGGTCCTTACACAGCGTCGAAGACCCCACTTGTTTTCAAGTCCGGTCTTTCCCACCCAGCAGACTAGTGGCCAGTTTTGTCTGCTGGTGGCACTGCTAATTGTGCCCGCTAGATGCCGACCGGTAGCAGAACCGAGATTCGAACTGCCTTGCTTGTTTTCCGAGTAGCTGCCTTGTGATTGTAGAGGTGTTTTGTTTTGCAGCTGGATTACAAGATCTTTAACTGGGCTCAATGTAAGGTCAGTGGGGTGCAGCGTAGCATGTTTCAGTAGAACCCTTCAGACCACAAAAAAGATAGATGTTTGTAAATAAAATCCCTTAAATTGCCATTGAAGAGGGTATTTCTATAGCTAATAAACTGGGTACTGTCAGTAACTGCTTACAGTCAAGTGAGCTTTACATTACCATGAGTTTTGAGGCTGCCATGCAAATAAAGATGCTTCTATTCTAAATATGCACCCTAATCCCCAAATGATGTTCGTTAATAATCATATAAACCCTCGCAGACATGGGGAGAACATGCAAACTCCACACAGAAAGGACCCGGACCGCCCCGCCTGGGGATCAAACCCAGGACCTTCTTGCTGTGAGTCGACAGTGCTGCCCACCGAGCCACAGTCTCCCTATATAAGCTAAAACAAAGCTTATGCTGGTTTAAATTTGGACAGTGTGGACAGTGCCACTCTGTGTGCAGTCAGACCTGCCCTATTTATATGGGCACAGAAAAAATAGACTATTTAATGATTTTCCACAGTAAAGTTCAACATACATCTAATGTCATTAGCACTAGCTTGGCAGTGTATGTGAAGCTATGTAATCTAGCCCCTTCAGGAAGACCGGTGTGATGCTTCGAGCCACAGGGACTCTCTTCTCCTCTCAATTATTAACACCCAGACGTTCGGCCGCCAGGGTCGCTTCTTCTTTCCTCCTCCTCTGTTCTCCTCCCCACCCCTCCTCCCTGTTCTTAATCAGCGGAGCTGGATGCAGAACTGAAGGTCACGACGGGGCCGTCTGTATTAGCTCTGCTGCCTTCTGTATAGATCGGTCCTATCGCTTATCCACAGTCTTAGTTTCATTGTGCGCAGTGAGATGCCACTACTGGGGGATTTTTAGTTTAGGTTTGTGTTGCTGTTTTTAGGAGGACTAAACAATGAAAACCATTTAATTGTAAATAAAATATAGACATGGAATATGGAGGATGGGATTTGGTATCATGCTCTGCTATGCTGCAGTTATTTGTGTGTGACTTTATACAGCGGTACCTTGAAACTCGACGTCAGTTGGTTCTGACACTGATGTCAAGTTTAAAAGACGTTGAGTTTCAAAGTATTTTTTCCCATAAGGAAGTATTTCCAAGTTTGTCCCATGGAACTGCATATATTTTAGGCTTAGGTATGATAATGGCGTTGTTTTTGACACATATACACTGAAAATAACAAATATAATAAAAGAAATTTGCGTCTACAGAATTGGTTGGGGGGCGGCACGGTGGCTCGGTGGCTGGCATTGTCGCCTCACAGCAAGAAGGTCCTGGGTTTGATCCCCAGGCGGGGCGGTCCGGGTCCTTTCTGTGCAGAGTTTGCATGTCCTCCCCGTGTCTGTGTGGGTTTTCTCCCACAGTCCAAAAACATGCAGTCAGGTTAATTGGAGACACTGAATTGCTCTATAGGAAAATGGGTGTGTGTATGTGTGTGTGTGTATGTGTGTCTGTCTGCCCTGCGATGGACTGGCGCCCCGTCCAGGGTGTTACTGTGCACCCACTGAAAATCTGGGATAGGCTCCAGCACCCCCCGCGACCCTAATTGGATAAGTGGTTAAGACAGTGAGTGAGTGAGTGAGAATTGGTTGGGAGTTTTCCAACGTCTTAGACATTTTGACTAACCGATTGCTAACTGAATTGCCGTAGGATTGCTAGGACTGCCTCATAGTGCAAATTAACCGGTACATGTGAAACTCTTGAACGCTGCATGAATGAAAAACGTTAAATCGCTAAATACAAACCTTACATTGCATATTACACTGGAAACGGCTCATCTCACGGTCCGTGAATTAGGTGGGGCCTTAAATCTATGTTTCTTTAACACACACTGCTTACACTTTTTATCTCTCTTTCCACCCTCAGTACAAGCAAGTGGAGCAGTACATGTCCTTCCACAAACTTCCGGCCGACTTCCGACAAAAAATCCATGACTACTATGAGCATCGCTACCAGGGCAAGATGTTTGATGAGGAGAGCATCCTGGAGGAGCTGAACGAGCCGCTCAGAGAGGTGAGACAAGTACACTTGGGGAAACATGAACCCAGCTTTTTACTCTTGGTTTCAGGTTTTATTAGACATAATTTATAACATGTAAGTGTAATCCAACATCCAACATAATGACTGCAACTAAAAACGTCCTATTTATTTATTTTTAGTCTTTCAACTCTCCCATTTTTAAGGAGCTGTTTAAAATCAGATGTTTTTTCTGGCAGGCATATTTTAGGTCATATTTTTAGCTTATAACCTAGTCTAATAAAAACAGCTCATATACAGAAGAGTTTTACTTATTCTGTAGAGTTATTTTGAGTGTAAAATTACCCCCTACTAACAGGCAAGTCAACCAAGTCTTGACAAAGTACAGGCCCCTGGACCATCTCACTACCATTGCCATGTTGGAATGTTGCTATAGTGTTTTTACTTTAAAATGCTATATTTCAGGCCCCCAGGTAGTGCAGCAGGATATTTCGCTAGCACGCCAGCGCTGAGATTCTAAACTCCTCGGTTCGAAACTCGGCGTTGCCGCCGGTCGGCTGGGCGCCACCTAGCGGGCGTAATTGACGGCTAGGGCGGGATGACTGGACTATGTGGGTGGGGTCTTCAAACGCTGTGTAAGGCGCCTGTGCAGAATGCATGGGTGAAAAAGGGTTCCGCAAAGGGCTGCACGCGGGTCGGAGGAGGCGTGAGCAGCAGTATACCCACCTCCACTGCAGTCAGGGATCCTTCAGCAGCAGAAGACAACTTGATTACGCTAAATTGGGCAGAAAATGTATAAATAAAATTTAATTTGGTTTCATCTGTCCATTAAACATCATTCCAATAGGTTTGGGGATCGTCCAGGTGCTTCTTTGCAATGTCTGACACAAGGGGCATGAAGACTGACTTAGCAATGGATAGAGACCTCTTTACCTTTTAAATTCATGTTTCTTTCTGGGCTCTTTTGTTACTTTTTGTTGTTGCTATGCTCCAGACGAAATTTAATTCAAGTTGAAATTATTGACTTTAATGCTTACTGTGGTTTGGTGGAGTCCTAGAGCCTTGAAATGGCTGTGTACATAGCAGTTTATTTAGCTGAGCAATTATTATGCAATACCAGGCACAGTTTGCGTTGTTAAAAATAAACTGCATCATAATTAGAGATGAATTTGAAGTGCAGGAAATGGCCACAATAAAGCACCTTGTGTACTTAACCTTCGTACATCTAGCACTTAGTGTGTCAGCACGGCTATGGTGTACGTAGCTGTGTGTAAACACTCATGGAAAAACAGTCTCAAGGGGTCCTTCAGTCCCCTTAGTTCTTTTTCCACTTTCCAAAACAGTAGAGATGCTGACATCGATATGTGCCGTGCTGCTGAAGCAATTTATTTCTCAGGATTTGCAAGACTAATTTGGTGTGCTGTTATTTTTATCCCATTCATTTTGATTTGAATGTATTAAGATTTTATATTTTTAAAGTCCTGAGTAATTGTCTAGAAATGTAGTAACCTTTGAATTTGTATCACAAGCCAGGGACTTTCTATCCAACTTCACTAACCACACAAAAGAATCTAATAAAAGTGCCTAAATTGCCGTTCAGGTGGCGCAGCGGTAAAACAAGCTAGCACACCAGAGCTGAGATTTCAAACACATCGTTTCGAATCTCAGCTCTGCCATCCGGCTGAGCTGGGCGGCTACATGAACAATGATTGGCTAATGTTCACACAGTGTGAGAAAGCCGGACAAGGGTTCCCACGACCTCTTCTGGCTGACTGATGGAGCCTGCGCAGAAGATGAGGAATAATGTGGACACCGCGTGGCTCTCCGTTCACAAGGCTGATCCACATATGAGCTCACCTGGTGCAAGTGAAAAGATGCAGTCGGTACTGCACACGTGTCGGAGGGGGAGTGTGTCAGTTTCGATGCTCCTCAGTCAGCAATGGAAGGTAGTATCGGTACAGAGGAAGCGTAATGCAATCAGGGTAATTGGATATGACTAAATTAGGGAGAGAATTGGGAAAAAGTTCACGTTTTGATACAAAGTGGGAAGTAATAGTGGGAAGTAAAGTGTCAATTGCTAAAATATAAAAAGGGCATGAACATAATAACTATCCTGTAACGGGACAGACTTCTCACTACACTCTCACTACAGAGGTGCCAGACAAAGACTGGCACCAGCAAAATTTAGAAAGAAATGAGCCCAATTTGCAGGAAATATTATGGGAACAGACTGATGTTAGGGTGGTGGCACTGCTGAAGGATTGTGTTTGGTCTGTGTTTTTTTCCAGACCTGCAGCCCCTAGGTGTCTCATTACTGCCTTATTATCAGCATCCCTAATATCCAGATTGTGGCATTCCACCTTTGAGAACAGGTTGTCAGCTGCTCGGTCCTTTAGTGTGTAACAGCACAAAGAAGATGAATGCCGACGTATTTTCCTGGTGAAAAAAATGGGCTGTTTTGAGCCCAGTATCACGAACAAAATCCAAAACAGATTTAACACTGTGATGAGGCGCAGAGACTGTCTATTAAAGGAACATCTGTAATATTATATCTGTACTATTATGTGTATTGTGTGTACTACTATGTGTACTATTATGTGTATCACCAAAGCAAATTCCTCGTATGTGTAACATACCTGGCGAAATAAAGTGTTTCTGAATCTGCACCGTCAGTTATCTGCCCCCCATCCCACTGCCAGTTGGTAGATTGTTAAAGGTTTGTGACCCTAATTAGGATGAAGCTATAACTGAAAATGAATGAATAAAAAAGTAAATGCTTGTTTTGCTTACTGTTACCTGCTTTTAGGAAATCGTGAACTTCAACTGCCGTAAGCTGGTGGCCTCCATGCCACTGTTTGCCAACGCTGAGCCCAACTTTGTCACAGCCATGCTGACTAAACTCCGTTTCGAGGTCTTCCAGCCCCGAGACTACATCATCCGCGAGGGCACCATTGGCAAAAAGATGTACTTCATCCAACACGGTGTGGTCAATGTCCTTACCAAAGGAACGCTTGGAATGAAGCTGTCTGATGGCTCCTATTTTGGAGGTGAGTTCTCATATCACTCAAATTATAAACAGAGGCCACTGTTCCATGTTCTTGTAATAGATGCATTTAAACTGGCCATATTTTATAACACAGAGAAGTCTGTACTGGCTGTACATTGTTGTGTTTGTGTTTGTGAGCGCTCAAGTGTTGTGATATACGGCCTCTTGACCTGATGAATGTGCAGAAGGGTGTGAGTGACTGGAAAGTGACACGACTGTCTATAATTAACTGAAACCTCCTGGAGGAAGGATATTGGAATTTGCATTTGCTGATCCAGAGCTGATTTAGAGCCCATGATAGGTTCTGACTCTGACTGATAGCACTGAATGCTAATACAGTCCCAGTGATTACTGCAGAGCTTCTGAGAGTGATGCGGCAGGCGTTTCTTAGCTAGTTTCAATAATTAATTTTAAAGTCTATTGCCATTTTTAAATTAAATCTACGCTGAACTCTGATCATCCTCACGGTGGAAAAGTCACCCCGCCCTTCTTTTCAATTAAGTCATATCCAATTCCCTACTCAGCCATGTACATGACATCTATATCTGGCAGAGATGGGCTGCAGACTAGAGTCAGCCTTCTCTGATGTGCTGGTTACTGGACATTTGAGAATTCCCGTAGTGACCACACTTTGGAGGAACACTCTTTGCCTTCTGTGTTCCTCTGCTGCTTGTGTTGGTGCCACTGTGATTCCCAAGCTGGCCTTTCCTACCTCAGACTTGGCCAACTGTGCCTACAGAGCATCCAGGCCAGTCACTGATAAGTACCTCATACCAACCCCTTTTTTTTGCATTTTCTTTCCAATTTAGTCATATCCAATTACCTGATTGGCCGGCAAAGGTCATAATTGCATCAGTTATGAGGAATCTCCTTCGGTAACCCCCCCCATTGAACTACAGCCCATTGTTGTTCGCACCCAGCCTGCCGGGTGGCAGAGCTGAGATTTAAACCGATGAGTTCTGGTATTCTAGAAGTTGAGTATGGTATGCACCACCTGAGTGCCCCCCCCCCCCCCCCCAACCTTTTTAACATAAATGATTATCACCTTTTGTGCTTATTATATTTTTGTTATATGTAGGGTAATCACCTGCGTCTTCATGCCCCCCTTCCCTGTTAGTCTTTTGCATCAAGGTAGACGCACCAGTTATGGCTATTGTAAAGCTATGAAAAACGATATTGCTGCCAAAGCAAGCAGTTACAAGGGTAATATATTGGTAACATGCTTGCTGGATATGTTGTTCCCTAAATCAATGAAATTATATTTAACCAAATGCTGCAAATGCTAATTAAACTGCTTTATGTGTGTCTGGCTTTTCTCTCTGTCAGAGATCTGTCTGCTGACGCGAGGGCGTCGGACAGCAAGTGTGCAGGCGGAGACGTATTGCCGTCTCTACTCCCTCTCTGTGGACCATTTTAATGAGGTGCTAGAGGAGTACCCCATGATGAGAAGAGCCTTTGAGACTGTCGCCATTGACAGGCTTGACCGTCTAGGTAAGAGTTTCATTTGTGGCACTTGTTTTAGTAACACTGAAGGTAAGTAATACATTGAGTAGCATAGTCAGTACATGTACATGTTTCCAGGTAAGAGTTTTGGGTCTGTCTGAAAACCTAGTGAGCTGCATGGCTGGCTACTGCCTACCTGGGCAGCTGCCTAAGTAGAGAGGATTCTATTAAGACATTTAACTCAGATTTAAGGCAGATTATTTAGACGCAGTACTTAGACAGCCTTCACCGCTAAGGAAGCATCAGATGCTCCCTCGTTATTCAGTCAGTTTATAGCTTCGAAATGAGGCACCTTAGTAGGCAGCATTTTATGTCTTCTAAGAATTTAGACATGCCTTCTTCTCGAGAGCGTAAGACAGAGATGTTCACAAGTCACAAAATACGAGTTCGAGTCACGAGTCTTTAGGCTAGAGTCCGAGTCAAGTCACGAGTCTTTAGGCTAGAGTCCGAGTCAAGTCACGAGTCTTTAGACTAGAGTCCGAGTCAAGTCACGAGTCTTTAGGCTAGAGTCCGAGTCAAGTCACGAGTCTTTAGGCTAGAGTCCGAGTCAAGTCACGAGTCTTTAGATTAGAGTCCGAGTCAAGTCACGAGTCTTTAGATTAGAGTCCGAGTCAAGTCACGAGTCTTTAGACTAGTCCGAGTCAAGTCACGAGTCTTTAGACTAGAGTCCGAGTCAAGTCACCAGTCTATAGGCTAGAGTCCGAGTCAAGTCACGAGTCTTTAGACTAGAGTCCGAGTCAAGTCACGAGTCTTTAGATTAGAGTCAGAGTCAAGTCACGAGTCTAGACTAGAGTCCGAGTCAAGTCACAAGTCTTTAGATTAGAGTCCGGGTCAAGTCACGAGTCTTTAGACTAGAGTCCGAGTCAAGTCACGAGTCTTTAGACTAGAGTCCGAGTCAAGTCACGAGTCTTTAGGCTAGAGTCCGAGTCAAGTCACCAGTCTATAGTCTAAAGTCCGAGTCAAGTCACGAGTCTTTAGACTGGAGTCCGAGTCAAGTCACGAGTCTTTAGACTAGAGTCCGAGTCAAGTCACGAGTCTTTAGATTAGAGTCCGAGTCAAGTCACGAGTCTTTAGACTAGAGTCCGAGTCAAGTCACGAGTCTTTAGATTAGAGTCCGAGTCAAGTCACGAGTCTTTAGACTAGAGTCCGAGTCAAGTCACAAGTCTTTAGGCTAGAGTTCGAGTCAAGTCACCAGTCTATAGGCTAGAGTCCGAGTCAAGTCATGAGTCTTTAGTCTAGAGTCCGAGTCAAGTCACAAGTCTTTAGGCTAAGGTCCGAGTCAAGTCACGAGTCAATATAATCTAAACAAAACATTTATTGTAGATGTAGCATAGAAATAAACAAATAATATGTAAGTTCAGAAAAAAAACAACAACAGATTAGGGACTGTATTTAGCTGTTTTACTTAGTGCCTTTACTTTCCTTGTCATTGTGCAAATGAATGTAATTTTCGTAACAAGAAAGCCAATCAAGCGTTTCATTGACATATCATCTGTGTGACGCAAACTGAATAAATGCAAATAACAGCATTTCTTACTAAAAATTAAAATCAGAAGGTCTGATTGGTTCGGAAAGCAGGTCTTTCAACCATTAGCGCCAATTCTGTAGGAGCGTTCCATTCACCCCAGTTGTTCCTGTGAAGTGCACTACATAGGGTATTTCACCATTTTAAGTGCGATTCCAATCCAAAGGTAACGAGAATATTCAAATGAAGTGAACTTCAAACTGTGTAGGGAGCGATGCTTCATCACTATGCCGGAAGCTGGCTGTTACCGGGTCAAGACAGCCGGAGCGTTATTAGAGAGCATAATATTTATAATAATAATTGGAGATATATATAATTGTCACACATAACTAATGTTACACATTCTGACGGTAGGGACTCGAGTCCCCATCTCTGGCGTAGGATGACATAAAAATGCGTCTATGTAGAGATCACTAGGTATTCAGACAGACCCATTATGAGCAAAAATGTTTTTAGTGAATTAAAACTTTAGGGTCAAGAATTTAGGGTCAAGATGAGGATTTCTGCATTAGTTACTATTTTGACCCTAAACTCCAAACCAGTTCACTAACTTTTTCTTCTCACTGCCATCTTTCCACATTTTCAACCAGGTAAGAAAAACTCCATTCTCATGCACAAAGTGCAGCACGATCTCAACTCGGGCGTCTTCAACAACCAAGAGAACGAAATGATCCAGGAAATTGTGAAGTACGATCGGGAAATGGTCAAACTGGTGGACCTGCAGCGCCCTCGTGCCATGTCTATGACGGCAGCGATGCCAGGAAGTTTCTTCGCCCCTCCCGGCCAGTCCCAAGGCGCTTCAGCCATAGCAACCCTTCAGCAGGCTGTCGCCATGAGCTTCTGCCCACAGATGGCGAATCCTCTAGCTGGTGCAGGCAGTCTGCAGAGTCCTCGCATGGTCCGGCACTTCCAGGTCATTCAGAACCTCTCCAGTCCAGCATCCATGTCTCCCTTGCAGGCAATGCCACCTGGCCCCATACCTGGAGGTGCATGCGCTTCTGCTGCCACTTCCAGTCCACCAGTGCAAAGCCCGCTTGTGCCAACAGGCCCGAGGACATTCCAGTATGGCTGCAGCCCAATGGGTGGGCGCACAGGATCACAGCTGTCCCTCGTCCAGCATCATATGTCAAGTCCAACGCACAAGGGTGTCCAGTCCCTGCAGCAAGCAAGCAATCTGAGTCAAGATGCCCGTGCCCTGTCTGCCTCACAACCTTCCCTGCCTCAAGATGGAGTGCCAGTTATGGGCTCCAGTCCCCCTCTCTCGACCCATGTGTCCTCCACCTCCATTGGGCCATCACAGGTCCCTCACCCTGCAATCCCTGGGCCTTCTGGAATCAGGAGTGCTGTACCTCAACGGATGGTACAGCCCCACCAGATGCCGTCCGCTTCTCCGCCTCCTGTGGGTGGGGTAGGGATAGCAGGGACGACTTACGTTGAGCCAGTGGTGCACAAGAAAGATTCAATAGTTAGCCTCCCTGAGACAGACTCTGCAATCAGATCCAGGCTGTCCTCGAACCTCTGACCAAATTTTGGTGTGTTAACGTAACGTAGTGGTAATAATTTAAGTGAACTGTTGCCGAGTTCTGTCTGTCAGGTTTGTTGTATGACGACGAGCCTTTAGTACAAGAGGCAGGACTAGTGGTGGGTAGTTAGGGATAAAGATCAAAGGGGTAATCAATCCAGCCTTTGCTACTAGATACGTTGTTACTGTAACTACAATAGGTCGGAGGTGGGGTGCTTCTAGCTGATCACTCAGTCCCAGTAGTTAGCTCCTTCATGTTCAGCTAACAGTTTCTCATTGCTGTCTTCGTTTTCGTCATCGAAGGAGAGAATTTTTGACGTATCTTAATGTTGGATCCTCTGTAGAGTCCATACAATGCAATCTGGCCTGAGCTGGGACTTCAAAATCAGGGACTTGCATTCCATGACAATGAAGAAAATTTTAAGCTTTGCAAAAGTGTTTTTGAGTGTCATTTTCTGTATAATTGTAGCAAAAATATTTAGCTCTCCTTAATATTCTTGTAAAAAATCTATAAAAATAGTATTATAGACCGCTGGTCGATCTTATATCGATGTGTAAATAAGATCCATTTTAAAAAACGATAGAAAATACTTGCATTGTATCTACTCAGAAACCAAAGTTGAGCTTGGTTGAGTGTCGTGTCATTGTCTACTGAGAAAAAAAGTCCGCCATGGAACCGCCATTCATTTGACTGCCTTGATTCCAAGTTTAGAAGCCATATACACGGTAAATTTGTGTCTGTGTGGGCGTAAAAGTGATTGAACGTTTGGTAGTATTTCACTTTTTTGTCACGAGAGTTCAAAGCTACTGTAGTAAAATTCCATTTTTTAAATTATTTATTTATATTTTATTTTGTTGGGCATTTTTAACATATTTATTTAAAATGATTAAGGCAATACTTTACGTCTATCGTGCACTGAATGTCTTAGTGACGAGCATTACTGAGTCTATACTGAGAGATACCAAAATTGTACCAATAGTGGATAAAATTCAGATCCATCTTTTTCTTACAACAATATGAAACAAATACCTGTTCTGTTTTGTGATCCATGTTTTTTTTTTATTTAAATTTTGTTGTGTTGGTTAGAAATAGTTGTGCACTGACACACCAGGTATAGGGGGCCATTTATTATACATAATAGTTTGACAATTCAGGGTTGACATTAAAGTAAAGCTTTTACTGAATACAGCTAGGTCAAAAGTGTACATACACCTGTAGAGGATATGTACGAGGGATCTTCAAAAAGTTTCCGCACTTATATTTTGGTTGGAAACGGTGAGGGTGGGAGGAGTAGTAACTGGTCATGTCTGAGAGATTGAGAGACGCTTACAGTCCGATCTGATTTCCACCTTTTTGGACGCTCCAAGAAGCTTTAAGGGGAAGAAGATTTTCATGTGATTATGATGTGAAAGCAGAGGTGCATCAATGGCTATGTGCTCAACCAAAAATGGCATTGCTGATGTCATTAAAAAGTTGGTATGATGCTGGGAAAAGTACATCGGAAGGTGACTGTAGAAAAGTGATGTAGTTTGTTTTGAGTTTCTTAATAAATATAGGTAAAAAAAAGTGCGGAAACTTTTTGAAGATCCCTCGTATTTCATGACAGTCTTGGGATTTCAGTGATTTTAATCATTTTCACTGACTGACTGACTGGAACACATTACTTTGTTCAAAAACGTTTTACAGTTTTGTGTTATTTTATTTAGCTTTATTGTGGGTTTTCTGAAAATTCAAGAATATAAAAACACACTCAATGGTGCCCAGGTGGCGCAGCGGGATATTCCGCTAGCACACCAGCGCCGAGATTCTGAACTCCTGGCTGGGCCACGGTATCTGCAGGGTGGGGGCCGGACTGTGTGTGGGGTGTGTCTTCATACGCGGTGTAAGGACCCTGATTGGCGGAGGAGACGCATGTGCAGAATGCAGGGGAGAGAAGAGGAGGGCTGTACACGTGTCGAAAGAGTCGTGTACAGCGACGTGCTCTTCTCGGATGCAATCGGGTATCCCTCAGCAGCGGAAGACAAATTAAGTGCGCTAAATCGGGAGGAAAAAATGGGGAGAAAAGCACACTTAAGATTTGGCTATAAGTCCCTTTTCTCTCTGTATTTCTTTTAACTGTCATTGGCTGCTTAAGATGTTTGGTTCACTGTTGTGGGAATATAAATCCTCTGAATGGACTTTTTAATTGTAATGCTTGCAGCTCCGTTTTATGGGTCCAGTCAACTAGAACTATTTTATAGGTACACAAAAGTCACCTACTGTTGTCAATTTAAATGACTAACAAGGACTTCACTACAGACTAATGAAGGAACTCAAGGTTTTCTTAAAGTAGTATAATCCCTGGACTGTCATATCACTTACAAGTGTATGTAAACGTTTGACTTGAACTGTATGTGGCATTAAAGTGCTGCATTAATACACTTTTCCCATTTGCAATACTTTTGCATCATAATTTAATTTACCTAAACCATTCTGTTGTGAAAGTACAATGTACAGAGCACATTGTGGCATTTTAATGTATTATCTAGACTATCTGAAAATAACCCCAGATGTGCAACATAAACAGTATTTACAATGTTCTGCACTTTAAACCTTCCTGATGTGAGAGCGTTTTAATGGAATCGTTGTGGTTAAAATGAAATCAATGTCTTAATTTAAAGATGTTGTAGCATCACAATATATAAATGTTTTTTCATAGTTAATTGCTGCAATTTTTCACTTATAGTTGTAAATACGTTGTTGTAAATCCGCTGTACATGAACAAGTCTGGTTAGGAAAATTACCCGGGTTTAATACCGGAGATAAGGAAAGGTAAACTCTGACGGCCGCAGGTGCGTTCGGCTTTTTGAATGTATGCCAACTGGCATTTACTGCCATGTAAATAGAATCATATAAATTAATGCAAAATGGAAAACGTGTGTATTTGCTGAGTGTTTGTTGTAGTAAACAGATGTTAATTATGCTAGATATTTCTCTGATTGGTTTGTGTTAGTGCCACCGTTACATGCTACAAGGCTTGATGTTGGAATTCATACAAATGAAGCACAGACTATCTCTGTGAGCACCCTCTAGAGGGGTGGTAAATCGCCACATTCCTAAATGCAAATTTTGGGTGGTTTTGCTAAAATAAATATAGGCAGCTTTATCAGTGCAGTGAAACAGCAGCATTAATATTTCTACTGTATAAGGTCATTTACATTTGTGTTCATCCCCTGCCTTTGGTTTTTTCTTTAAGGCAGTAGTTTTCAAATCTTTGGACCAAGTACCACCCCTAATCAAACCAAAATGTCCAAGGTCCACCTATAAGTCATCCTATAGAAACACAAATACCAACGTGTGAAGGTTTAAGTACCACTGGTGATACCACAGTTTGAGAATGACTGCCTTAAGAGATTTTGGTTGATCATTGATTTGATTATTTGCCGTGAGTGTTGAAGTAGGATTATTGTTGTTGTTGTGAGTAAAAGACAATCTGTGGTTATTTGTCATGCAGTAATGGAATCATTTGATTCTGATACTAAAGTGTTGTTTTATCTGTAATATTTAATTACACTTAAATGATTCATTCTGCTTCAACTCTTAGTGAATCACGACACTGTACTTCAACTGTTTTTGTTTAAAGTACCCCTGAACCCATCATGTTTTAAAAATGATTGGATGGATGATTCTAATTATACAGAAAGATGTTTTGATCTAATCATTTTATTATTTAACTAGAGATCTAGTCGGGCTGTTAGCGGCCTTTTACCCAGCTGTTGCCTCTTCGATGTTGCACTTTTGGTCGTTGGCATTGCCTAAGTAAAACTTTTGTTATTATGGAAAATTGCTGAAACATTGCTGAAAGATTAGTATAATATGATATAAATTAAGACTTATTACTAAAATCTACATTGACCAGGCATAACATGACCACTGACAGGTAATGTGAATAACACTGATTATCTCTTCATCACGGCACCTGTTAGTGGGTGGGATATATTAGGCAGCAAGTGAATATTTTATCCTCAAAGTTGATGAGTGTTAGAAGCAGGAAAAATGGGCAAGTAATAATTAATACATTGTAATGGCTAGACGACTGGGTCAGAGCATCTCCAAAACCGCAGCTCTTGTGGGGCGTTCCCGGTCTGCAGTGGTCAGTATCTATCAAAAGTGGTCCAAGGAAGGAAGAGTGGTAAACCGGCGACAGGGTCATGGGCGGCCAAGGCTAATCTCATTGATGCATGTGGGGAGCGAAGCTGGCCTGTGTGGTCCGATCCAAGAGACGAGCTACTGTAGCTCAAATTGCTGAAGAAGTTAATGCTGGTTCTGATAGAAAGGTGTCAGAATACACAGAGCATCACAGTTTGTTGCGTACGGGGCTCAGTTAGGAAGGTGGTTATAATGTTGTTCCTGCTTGGTGTAAATTTGCCAGTGATTAAAGAATACATTCCAAAATGCATAATATGCAGTACATAGCATTAACATATTACAGAGCATATTGGTGCTAGGATATAAAATAGGATATAGTTTTATGTAGTTTGAAACTGTATCTGGTTTATTGTTAGATGTTTGTCTCTAAATACAAGCATATGCTAATATCCAAAGTATAAAATAAATAAAATGTACATTTTAGACATTTAGCAGACATCTTTATCTAAAGCAACTTACATTACAGTTACAGTATACAGTCTGAACAATTGAGGGTTAAGAGCCTTGCTCAAGGGCCCAACAGCAACAACCTGGCAGTGGTGGGGCTTGAACCAGCTACCTTCTGATTACTAGTCCAGTACCTCAACCACTAGGCTATGGCTTGCCCCATTTAAATAAATAAGAAATTTGCCAATGCAATTACACACATTCCTAAAAATCACTATAGTAATAATAATAATAAGAAGAAGAAGTTAAAGAAGAAGAAGATTTATTATTCAACATAGATCATTATAACAGTTGAAAATGACCAGCTCAGGGGTACTTTAAGTGTTTTCTATCTGTCGCCCACCTACTGACAAATATATTAAGACAAAGTTAAATGATAAATGAATACGTTGTATGTGTTGCTGCAGTTTTACTGCAAATGACTGGAACTGTTTCTTTTTGTACTTGCACTTATAATGGCCCTATTTAAGCTGCTATTTTAGGCTCTGTTTGTGCACAAGATGGTTAGAATGGGAACTCCCCGTGAAGCTGGCTAACAAAAAGATTTTTGTTGGACTCATTTAGCTTTAATTCATTGTGACAGTAGAAATCCTAAGTGAAGTATTGGCTTCAGAAGAGATTTTCGAGTACCCTCTGTTTTACTGTACGTTTCCAATGCAGCTTGTGTGAAGTCCACGACAAATTGTCTCCTGAACAGAGAGGCCAGCAGTCAGCTTTCCTCACCATGGCCTAAACAATGGACTATTTATCAAGAGGACCATCTTGAACCTCCTGTATCACAGTACCACATGGAAATGGTACAAAATGCCTTGGTAAAATAGTCTTAGTAAATCAGGGTACTTTGTGTTTTATTTTTTATTTATTTGAGAGGTGTGTTTTTGGGTGGTTTGTTTGTTTTTGTCTTTACAGTGTGCCCCGTTGCACAATGTTATTTAGGCCTTCCTAGTGCCTAGTAATACCTAGTTTTCACATAGTCTATTTTAGTGATGTGTGACTCTGTAAAAAGAATAACTGCAAACTATATATACTTTTTTTACCTCGCAATATATGTACAATATAGCTGCTGAATAGTTGTTAGCAATGAAAAATGAATAACCCAGCATAGTCTTTCTCCGTGTTGGAAGACACAACTTGCACATTCATGTTTGTTCAGACTTTTGAATGCACATCGTGGAGTATGTTACCAAAAGCTTTGCTCCACCTGAATGCTGCTTACCTACTGGAGCCACTGGGTCTGGCTTTACTTTTGCAGTCTGTAGACATCACACCAGACGGCTTTGCACATTAAGAAAATTAAATTCACCTTTGTAGATGCAACTGAGCACACACAGATAGATACAAAGAAAAACATCGGGGGTGATCAGAATCCATCAGAAATCCTATACTGAAAATCCAGTACTTAATTTATTATAGATAAACACATGACTTGTAATTATATTTTACATATATCATATATAAGTATCTCATATATTAAATATATCTTATATATCAGTACAAAACGCATTTCTATTCACATATCAGTTATGTTGTTTGTCAATTCAGAAAGTTTTCCATCTTACTCTAGCATTTACCTTTCCAGACTAAGCAGTGCAATTGTATATTTTGAAAGGCTGTATTTCCATTTCAAGGTTCAAACAGTGGTGAAGGGAGGGTTAGGCATCTTTAGCGGGTCTAAAGTTTATCTACACACTTTCTTTTTTTAACAAATGGGGTTTTTTCACTGCCCAAAGGACCAAATAACATAAAGAAAGCAGACTAACAGCCATTTGTAGTATTGAGCATCTCTTGAATGAACAAAATAGCCCAGTTAAGACCCTAATCAGGTTAAGCAAACTCGGCTGAATCTTTACAAAGTGTTTTGAGCAGTATAAAGGCTTCAAGGGTTTGATTTGCTGATGCACTTCTGCTGTCTCAATCATGATTAGCTGGAGATGTTTATTCATTCATAGACACTTGCCCTACTTAGGTACTGAAATGTCCAGATATCAATCATCTATTGCCTGTGGAGGCTGATTGAAGTGCACTGGGGTACTCCAATGCACCCTGTACCAGCTTTAACCACCCTTCTTGTTTGTGTTTTCTCCCCGACAATTGAAATATATGTTTTAGACACTTTTATCCCTCATTGGCATTAATTCACATTTTGCCTATGGATAAAATGCAATATTATAGCAAGTATGTGTGTGTTATGTAATACATAAGCAATGATTATTAATATGACCGTATAACATTAGGTTTATAATTGGACCATATCAGCTCTGGAGTGATGTCTATGGCTGTGATTTGCTAAAGCTCCTGGTACCAAGCATAACACTTGTCTTTTTCAATAATTTGCTCCATTAGTACCAATGTTGTTGAAGCATTCCTTACAGATGACTAGTTGTTATTATGTGCAATAAAATGGAGAGCATTGGAATAACACATGTCCCTCTTTGTCCCATCTCTTAATATCAAAGTTGTGTTTATTTAAAGTTAGACTAAGTCTTAAAACATGTAGTAATTTGCAATTTTAATATACCTGCAATGGGGGGAGCTATATGTATGGCACTGGTATGAATATACATGGGGTGCAGCCTTTCAACACCTTGATGTCACCAAAAATTATTAGATAGCACAGGGGGTCTTTTAAAATGTTGACAATAAGTTATGACATTATAGTAACTAGAGATAGTGATAGTAAAGTAATTCAGTTTATCAACATAATATTTACTTAAGTGCATAAGCAACTACATACAGTATACATACTATTATATACTATAATCAATGTGATGAAATTGAAAAATATTAAATGTAAACAACCAAAGACAAATTCTTACTCGCTCATACTTGCTTATTAATGCATGAACTAAATCTTAAAGAATACATATTTTTATTTCTTTTGTGAGTTAAACTTGGGTAATTATCATTTTTTAAATTCTAGTCTACATGTATTGTTGTTAAATTTCAAATATATTTTTAACCGCTACGCTGGTGCCCTACAGAAATATACAGCCTTTCTAGTACACTATGCACCCAGTGGGAACACATTTGTACTCCAGCCACAGGCATGAACCACAGCTAGGCAAACATACCGAAAACAGGTAAGTAATTTTTGTTTATTAAAGAAGTACTTTGTTGCTGAAAAAGAAGTTGCTGAGATTTCACTTTTAAAATACTATATTTGCATTATTACTATGTTTTGTTAATTCTTTTTTATTAATTCTTTTTAAAGAGCATTTTATCTTGAATCGGTAACGATGCACAACAGTATTTTGCTAGCTAAACACTGAATAAATAACATGGTATTAAATAGTATTTTAGCATTTAACAAAATGTACTTCAAACAACTAACTTCAAATAACTTTTCCTTAATTTTAATGCCTACATTGCAGTAGGTAAAACCTTAATATTTAAAAGATAAAAATGTTAGGGTCAATTCTGTTAGTAATCTATAGGGCCTGTCAGAATGCAGCCAGTTAACAATAATATAAAATACTGAACACTTACAAATATAAAAATGTACTTTGTATTTGTAGGAAGCCTTGTCCCAGACGGTTTGAGTCCAGAGAAGCATACACAAGCATTCCACAAGAGTGGAAAAACCCACTACTGATTGTGTATGTTGTACTTTCACATAGATGGAGTGCAACACTATGCAGTTTGGAATACAGCCAGAAGGTTTGCAAGGGGTGGCACAGTGGCTCGGTGGGTAGCACGGTTGCCTTGCACCAAAAATGTCCTGGGTTTGATTCCCAGATGTAGCGATTCTGGTCCTTTCTGTGTGGAGTTTGCATGTTCTCCCCATGTCGGTGTGTATTTGCTCCAGGAGCTCCGGTTTCCTCCCACAGTCCAAAGACGTGCAAGTGAGGTGAACTGGAGATCGTCCATGACTGTGTTTGATACTGTGTTTGAAAAAAACTTGAGCGGATGAATCTTGTGTAACCAGTGATTACCTGTCCTGACATGAAAGTGTGTAAAACATGAAGTTAAAATCCTACTAAATAAATAAATAGGGTTTAAAATATATTTAATTTCAAATGACTAATGATTTAAATTGTATTTTGTGAATATAAATACATTTACAATTTGATTTGCTTGCAACACATTAAAAAGCTGGAAGGCATTTTTACCACAGTGTTACATCATCTTTCCTAATACTTTCATTTTTAATGGTTTGAGAACTTAGGATAGTTGTTACTAATAGGAAGTTTTGCATGTGGAACTATTGCCCATTCTTGCTTGTTAGAAGACTTCAGCTATCCAGTTTGTGACCCTATCATCTGACTCCCTGATTGCTTTTGCAATATTATGCTCAGAGAACTCTGTTTTTGCTCAGAGTATCTGTTTTTTGCAAAAACTAGCTAAAACGTTGGTTAATCTGACCACAGCGCATGTTTGTAGCTCTAAGCTAAATTGAAGTAAAGAAACGAGAGTAATGCACTAATGAATAACATAAGCACAATGTATTTCTTCCTGCATCATGTACCTATTATTGAAAAACATGTATTGTGCAAGAAGACAACATAAATAATAATCGTATTAGATCAGTAAAATCACACCTACATCTAATTTAAAATAAATAGTAAAATAAATGGTAAATTGGTGCTTAGAGATGACTGGTGCAGTTGGTAAAGGGAGTAAAACAATACCTTCTTCTCTGAAATGAGTCTCTCTTTTATGCACACACACTGTGCTCTGTTTCTCTGCAGACAGTGTCTGTGCTGCATCAGTGATGAGGGATCTCTATCCACCTCAGCATCTCCCATTAGTGTGTGCAGCAGAGAGGAAGTCAGCCCAAGGACACGGTCCTTCACACACAAGTACAAATACCCTCTGGTATTTACTGTACACACTGAACTGTGTAATTTTCTGTTCTCATATATATGAACATACACACAGTTATGACTTCATCATTGTTCCTTCACTGAACTCAGAAATGCTTAGTGTTCTTCGTTCAAATCCACATATGTGATAAACTGTCCAATATGTAAATAATGGCCTAGTTAAAGATTTACCTTTTTATACAACAAAATTTACTAATTTCTACTAGTTTTTTGAATTTCTTCCAATTAATTCTCCCTCTTCACTCCTTCTTCTAAGGTCTGATTGGTTTTTTGTGTCGTACTGGCCTACTTCCATTAATCACTAGTTCCCCGGCTTCTCCTCCCCCTTGTTTACTTCAAAATTCAAGAGACAAAATGATCGCCCTGCCAGTAGAATAAGGGCCAAGTTGTGAATGTCATAATTTGCATTTAATCACTGCCGCTTTGGGGAGAGTGGTGCAGAAGATGTAAAGTCTGGCAAATTAGTGGTTTTAAAACTGAAAATCTGAAACGGGGGCAGTTGAAGTCTTAAGATTTGCTGTACTGTCTGAGGAATTGAGGGTGTCAGGTTTTGGCATGAGGCGGTTTTAGTGAAAGTGATCTCAGTGTGTGCTCTATGTAAGGTAGTTGTTTGCAGCCTTTAGGGTTGTACAGTTCTGGTGTTTTTTAAATCTGTTGCTGGGAAATTCATGCTACCAGCGTCTGAATGCTCTACGTGTTTATTTTCTATTTTGCTCTATCACATTAACATGCTTTTCCAATATGGTATTAAAGCCGTTAACCAGTAGAAACCGGATGATCCATCCGAAACAGCACTTCAGCCCATTATTCTAAGCTAAGTATCCTGGCTCCTGCAGCAGGTTTGTTTTTGGCTTATTAGGTGTATTTGAACTGTTTTACATTAATGCATTTAATAGTGTTTAATATATAATGTGATTGTAACAGTCACTGTTATTGTAACTCTTGCTTTGAACTGATTGTCCACATTCATTCAGTAATTCGGTAGTCTGCATCGTAAATGTCAGTCCAAATGCCAGACTTTATTATCCCCACCCCAACATTCTAGACCTGCTGTCTAATTTATAGGCCTGTAAACAACAGCACATCGTTATTATAGGTGACTTCTATTCGTTGAACATTCATCTCATCTGCATTACTGTAGCTGCTTCCAGATTTACTGGGCTTCCTGTAGGACATTCACTTTAATTAGTCTGTTTGGCACTAAACATGGCACAGAGTGCACCGAACAGCTGGCCAAGGTTGTAAACTGGGCCAAGCATCGATGTAGAGTTCTTCAACACCCACGTCTCAAGAGGAAAGTCTGGAAGAATGTGGGAAATCCTGGTTCTTATGCTACTAATTTTGACTAAAAACTAAATACAGCACTGTTGTATTTTTTGCACTCTCTCTGTTATAGGTCCTTTACAAGGCATGATGTCTTTTTGAGACATAAAGGCTTGCATGCACCAGGGAAGCAGAGAGCTATCCTGCCTGGAGATTTATTTCTCATCATGGTAGAAAGATCATCTATATTGGACAGCAGCAATATAGGACGATTTCAGAGGTGAATCAGGACATTGTTGTTGATCTCAATGAAGCTTCAATGTCAAATGTGCTTTATTGATTGCAGCAAAGGTTTTGACTGTGTTAACCACACAGCATTATGGAATCTCCTCAAAAAGATTGGAAAACCAGAGAATCTCATTATTTTAATGCAGAATCTCTGCAATTAATGGACAGAAAACTGACAGACAGACTCTTTCCCCATTGGCAAATGAGAAACAAGGCTGTGTTCTGTCAGCATTCCTGTTCAACCTGAGAAGCAGAACTGGAGGAAGATGATCAAGGACTCAAGACTGATGGAAGAAACATCAATAACTTTCAATATGCAGATGACACAACACTAGGAAGACCTAAAGGCTCTTGTAAGGAAAGTCAAAAGGCACCACTCTACCACTGATGGAGATGATTTTGAAGTGGTGGACGGCTTTGACGTACTTGGATCACTAGTTAACCAGTTAGGAAATTTGACACAGAGTAGCAATCGGCAGAACAAATATAATAGAACTGGAAACGATCCTCAGATGCTGTCCAAACAAAGATGCCTCTTAGTGAATGTGAAGCTGGACAAAAAACAGGACAGGAAAAATATTGACACCTTTAAACTTTGGTGCTGGCAAATACCTTACATCAGACGGATCCTTGGCCGAATCAGAAAGAGGAAGAGACGGCCAGCAAGAAGATTGATGGATACAATTAGAGGAACAAGGAACAAGCTATTAAGAAGCCTGAATAACCAAACAAGACATGACGTTCTGGAGAAACACTATCCATCAGGTCGCCAGGAGTCAGAATCAACTTGATGGGTATCGGCGCAACTCCAGTATGGTTTACATTTTTATGAATGTAGCTGCCAATTTCTATTTACTCTATTTTTATTTCTATTTATTTTCAAAGTGCAAGAAATTGCTTTGCACTTACTTACACTATCATATTTAAATGTGAAAGCATGCATCCATGGTAATGAAGAGTGTTTTAAGACTGTCGTAATCTGTATCCTAATATCCTACATAGCTATGTGTTTAATTTTATAATTAATAATGTAATTTGGCATACTATTTACTAAATTATGGTGTAGTTTGGAACACAGCTCATTTCCATTTTGCTTACTGTGTGGCAAGGCCCTTTGCTGTTCCAGTTTGACTGGTCCCTGATTGAACCCCAATTGATATAGATATATATATACTTTATTTGTCATACAGTATACATATACAGTTGTACAGTACAATGAAATTCTTTCTTCGCATATCCCAGCTTGTTTGGAAACTGGGGTCAAAGAGCAGGGTCAGCCATCGTACGGTGCCCCTGGAGCAGACAAGGTTAAGGGCCTTGCTCAAGGACCCAACAGTGGCTGCATAGCAGAGCCTGGATTTGAACCGCCAATCCTTCAGTTGATAGCCCAAAGCCCTACCCAGTCAGGCCTTTTCGTACACAAGTGCCTAAACTTGTAAATGTCTTTTTAACTGAATGCCCACAGACAGCCCTCCAAAATCTTGTGCAAAACCTTTCCAGAAAACAGGAGGTGATCCTGGCCTCATTAATAATGTCTATGTTTTTGTAATGGGTTTATTTTACATTTACCGCATTTAGCAGACGCTTTTATCCAAAGCGACTTACCGTATACACTCCAAGCAACTGGGGGTTAAGGGTCTTGCTCAAGGGTCTAACAGTGGCAACTTGGGAGTGGTGGGGTTTGAACCAGCAGCCCTCTGTTTACTAGTCCAGTACCTTAACCGCTAGGTGACAACTGCCCATGAACTTGTTAGCTGGAATATCTAATGTATTCTAAATAATGTGTAAAATAAGACATGTAACTGTATTTTAGGTTTTTATGGCAACAGAAGAAGCAGAAGGTTACTGTCGGCTCCATGATGCAGCTGTCAAGACAGGCAGGATCTGCAGAGATACTGAAAACTAAGCTATTTTGCTCTCACCCACTTCTCTATGTCAGCATCTGACGTTTTCTATGGTATTTACTTCAGCAGCTCCAGCCTAATCACATTTTCCTCCACCCCGTGCTCTGTAATTGATAGCAGAACGATTACCTCTGATGGCGTGTTAAACATGAGCAGCTCAGAGCTGTCTGGCTTTTGTGTGAAGTCACTGTATAAAGACAACGTGTTTCAGAGTTGAATGACTTGACGTGAAGGATCTCCAGCCGCTTTCAATTACAATTAATATCAATCATGTTCACAGAAAATAGCATCTGCTCTTTCAGCTGTGTGGATGTGTATGACATGAACATGAAGTCAGCAAATCAATCTTACTTTTCTATTTATCAACAGTCTGCCAGATTGGGTGTATTGGGCTGAAATAAAGATTGGAATAATAATCCTTTTCTTTGGGTCGTCTTTCTCAGGTAGTGCAGTGCTAAATTATGCTAGCCCACTATTGCTGGGATCCAGGGTTCAAATCCCCAGGTGTGCTTTTGGTGTGCTATTGATTGGCTGTTTCTGGGGGGTGACTGGAGTGTGTCACTGCATTGCATTCAGTGTTTTTGGGAAAATCGGACCATGAAAACCATGAAAATGAAATGATTTTCTTTCTCTTGTAGCACTGTAAGTATTTCAGCTATGGCTAACTAAAAAGTATTGTGTTTGGCCAGTGGTTAGAATCAAAGACTCGACTTTGATTTGACGCATTTTGAAGGACTGATGGACCATGTCTGGAA
Organism: Trichomycterus rosablanca; assembly: GCF_030014385.1. Lineage (NCBI taxonomy): Eukaryota > Metazoa > Chordata > Actinopteri > Siluriformes > Trichomycteridae > Trichomycterus > Trichomycterus rosablanca. The sequence continues at coordinate 12,938,158 of NC_086012.1, forward strand.
ACCATAGGGCGCTTCTTTATAATTGTGTAAAGCAGAGGTCCCCAACTACCGGGCTGCGGACCGGTACCGGTCCGTGGGTCATTTATTACCGGGTCACACAGAAAGAATAAATAATTAAAGATCGCTACATCAGCAATGAAAACACTGCTTCCATTTCCAACACACGGGTGTTTATCGTTTCATATCACCCCCAGGTGGAAGCAGCGTTTCGTTGCAGTGGAAAAAGCTCATTTGTGAGCAGTATAGTTATTCTATTTTAAGTCCCCCCCACCGGTCCATGAAATTATATCTTATATGAAACCGGTCCGTGATGCAAAAAAGGTTGGGGACCCCTGGTGTACACTGGAAGTACAGTGGTACCTTGTAACTCACCGTCCCCTAAACTCAAAATCTTTTTTGACGTACTACATGGAGAAATTTGTACCCTTAAACTCAACATGTTTACCTTTTTTACTGTTTTTATTTATTTATTTTATTTATTTTATTTATTAACTTGGGAGTGGTGGGGTTTGAACCAGCAGCCCTCTGTTTACTAGTCCAGTACCTTAACCGCTAGGTGACAACTGCCCATGAACTTGTTAGCTGGAATATCTAATGTATTCTAAATAATGTGTAAAATAAGACATGTAACTGTATTTTAGGTTTTTATGGCAACAGAAGAAGCAGAAGGTTACTGTCGGCTCCATGATGCAGCTGTCAAGACAGGCAGGATCTGCAGAGATACTGAAAACTGAGCTATTTTGCTCTCACCCACTTCTCTATGTCAGCATCTGACGTTTTCTATGGTATTTACTTCAGCAGCTCCAGCCTAATCACATTTTCCTCCACCCCGTGCTCTGTAATTGATAGCAGAACGATTACCTCTGATGGCGTGTTAAACATGAGCAGCTCAGAGCTGTCTGGCTTTTGTGTGAAGTCACTGTATAAAGACAACGTGTTTCAGAGTTGAATGACTTGACGTGAAGGATCTCCAGCCGCTTTCAATTACAATTAATATCAATCATGTTCACAGAATATAGCATCTGCTCTTTCAGCTGTGTGGATGTGTATGACATGAACATGAAGTCAGCAAATCAATCTTACTTTTCTATTTATCAACAGTCTGCCAGATTGGGTGTATTGGGCTGAAATAAAGATTGGAATAATAATCCTTTTCTTTGGGTCGTCTTTCTCAGGTAGTGCAGTGCTAAATTATGCTAGCCCACTATTGCTGGGATCCAGGGTTCAAATCCCCAGGTGTGCTTTTGGTGTGCTATTGATTGGCTGTTTCTGGGGGGTGACTGGAGTGTGTCACTGCATTGCATTCAGTGTTTTTGGGAAAATCGGACCATGAAAACCATGAAAATGAAATGATTTTCTTTCTCTTGTAGCACTGTAAGTATTTCAGCTATGGCTAACTAAAAAGTATTGTGTTTGGCCAGTGGTTAGAATCAAAGACTCGACTTTGATTTGACGCATTTTGAAGGACTGATGGACCATGTCTGGAAACCATAGGGCGCTTCTTTATAATTGTGTAAAGCAGAGGTCCCCAACTACCGGGCTGCGGACCGGTACCGGTCCGTGGGTCATTTATTACCGGGTCACACAGAAAGAATAAATAATTAAAGATCGCTACATCAGCAATGAAAACACTGCTTCCATTTCCAACACACGGGTGTTTATCGTTTCATATCACCCCCAGGTGGAAGCAGCGTTTCGTTGCAGTGGAAAAAGCTCATTTGTGAGCAGTATAGTTATTCTATTTTAAGTCCCCCCCACCGGTCCATGAAATTATATCTTATATGAAACCGGTCCGTGATGCAAAAAAGGTTGGGGACCCCTGGTGTACACTGGAAGTACAGTGGTACCTTGTAACTCACCGTCCCCTAAACTCAAAATCTTTTTTGACGTACTACATGGAGAAATTTGTACCCTTAAACTCAACATGTTTACCTTTTTTACTGTTTTTATTTATTTATTTAATTTCTAATTAACAATGAACAGTCGCTTTATTAAGCACTTGGTTTGAGTGGTGTGGTCAAACGTCATCAAAGTGGCAATATAAGACGAACCTGCATTTGTGTGGAGTAACCGTCAAATCCACTCTGAAAGTGTCCACATGTATCTGTGTTTATCTGGATTTCTCCCGTTTCACTTTTAAACTTGTGTTACAGCTCAGGGTGCAGAGAAATTGTGAGAATCAGCTTTTCCGAGTCTAAAACGCTTATCATTTAAAAAAAAAAAAAGTCTCTGTGAATGTGCCTTTACTGAACGGAATACGGTATTCCGAGATCACGCATCTCCACGATTAAGAAGCATAAGGAAACGATAAAGAAGTAAAAGTGCATGATTTTTAACTGTTGTTAATTGTATTTCAGTGTTTTTATATTGTATTTGTGTTATTTTCAGTGTATAAGCGTCAAAAACAACCCCATTATTTTACATTTATTTTAAAATATATGCAGTTCCACGTGACCATGGAACACATTAACAGGTTTCCCATACATTCTTATGGGAAGAAATACCTTGAAACTCAACACCTTTTAAACTCAACTCCACTTCCAGAACCAATTGATGTTGAGTTTCAAGGTACAAAATGGTATGCTCAGCTTAATGGCCAAAAAGTCCAGCACCATAAGTAAATGGAAACTTAAAATATCTAACAAGTAATAATAAAAAGTACTGTGTGTGTGAGGATGAGTGATCAGACATCCAGCATGCTTTCCGACAAAGGTGACAGGACTTTCCAGCAGAGCTGTCAGATGAACTCTAATGCATATTATGACGCCAGTAGTCACAATGTTTTTCGTGACGTTAGCTGTTACTCACCCACTTCCCTCCTAAGCACTATATTTCCCACAAGCCCCTTTTTTTGCCACCTCATTCCTCATAAAAATTGCACTCTGCAGTAAACGTCCTTCTTAAACCCCTGCAGAGCACTGATTGTTTCAGACACCCTCTGATTCACCCTGCCCTTCTATTCCTGGTCCTTTTAACTGCACACCCAAAGCTTTGGATGTGATTAGTACTATGTGTTTAAAAAAAAAATCAGCAGTAGTTCTAGAGATTGGTATGCTGTCTTCCTGTCATATCTAAAGGGTTTAAATACACTTCCCAGATCTATTTTATGTTAATTATGCATTAGCTTTGCATAAATCTGCCTCAGCACTGACCGTTTAAACACTGTGGCTTAAAGCATTTGTCCTTGGATTAAATATTCATCATCATTTAAAACTTTTACTTGAATTTGTTTCAGAGATCATAAATATAATGAATAATACATACAGTAATGTGCTGCATCCTCAGGAAATCATTAGACAATAGAAATGTCCACATAATTACCAACACTGTTACCCCATCAGGAAATCCAGAGCACTAGTTATCAAGATGTGCAGAGAGTAATGCAAAATATAAACTATTATATGCTAAAAATTTGAAGCCATCATTAAAATATTTCTTTTTTTTCTCCTGATTTAGAATAGTCAGTTAGACTTCCGCTGCTGGGGATCCCATTTGCGTCCAAGGAGGGTGTGTTTGCCTGCCCTTTTCCACTTCCGATGCGTGTGTAGTCCCTTGACCCCTTCTTATATCGCGCTTGGAGAGTCACACACCGCTCTCCATGCTTCTCCACTTCTGTACAGGCGCTTTCCCACCCACTTATTAGTCTGGTCTTTTCCCACCCGGCAGACTCGATGGCCAATTTTGTCTGCTAGAGGGTGCCCAGCCGAACCGGTATTAAAATATTTAAAAATTTTTACTTTGGTCATTTTGTGCCCATCTGCTGCTATGGAATGCTTACTGCTTCTTTTTACTGACAAGCCAAAACATTAGGACCACCCCAATGCTTAACAATTGTGTATGTTACGGTCAAGGATATATAACATTGGCTCGATAGTAGTTACCCATATTTGTACATGTTGCATGCAGCAGATATTGGCAGGCATTAAGATCTTAGTGACCTTATATCGTTTGCTAACACTAGCAAGTTATAGTAAAGGACTGCTCAAAGGCTCAAGAGTGGCAACTTGGTGATGTCAAGGCTTGAACCCTTGACCTTCAGATCAGTAGTCAACAGTACAGTCCACTACCCTAACCCAGAAACCACCACTGCTCAACATTTTTCTCATAGTTGGCTTTCATTTACTAGTTGAGTCTCCTGTATCAGCACTTCTATTTTTTTTCTCAGATCCTCTCGGCACAAGTTGTGATATTATACCTACCCAAGGATGACAAAGGGTTTTGTTTTCAATCAAACGTTTATTTGCCCTTCTTGCTCATGGGAAGGCATATACGAAGGTATATATCTAAGTATTTTCTGATTTTGGTTAATGCGGAACTTGGTGGTGAGAACTTCCTCACCTTGATCTACTAAAGCTCGATCTGCATCAACAACTGAATGGGAATCATTTGTAGTGCCCATCTGTTGACCTTTGCACTTTTGAGGTGGGCAAATCAAAAATTTGTCTATTTTCAAATACCCAACATAGGCTATAGATAGTAATAGATGTATATGACATCACAAGCGAGCTCCCATATGCCTATAGGCAATTGATTTTTTTTAAATCCGTCAATAAAATGCAACAGGACCCCTTTCTGGCCTCACTTGAGTTCCCCTAGTGGGTTGCAACCACTGTCCTATATAACGTGACGGCAATTAATCAAGGAAGGTGTGCACTAACTCTGACTCTTTTTGACATTTCTGGAGCAAGCTACCTTCTTTTTAAGGACCCAACAGAATGAACCAGTAAGCTACCTCCCTTTCTCCACATATGTGTTGTTCTTATTAACAGAATTGACAGGAACGCTGTCCCTCCACCCATTCAAGCCTTAAACTCCTGGAATCCACTGTGGCATCCACTGATGTCAGTAACGCGTTACTCTAATCTGACCACATTTTTCAGTAACAAGTAATCTAACGCGTTACTATTTCCAATCCAGTAATCAGATTAAAGTTACTTATCCAAGTTATTGTGCGTTACAATTTTTGCGTCTCGGAGAGTGACGTCTGGCCTATGCGACAATTAAGTCACGAGCTGCGTCCGGAATCGCATACTTACAGAGCATGCACTAGATTGGAGGAAGTATGAACTACTCGGCTGGTAAAGAAGTACATACTTTCAGTACAGAAGTGTACAGTATGCACACAACACCACTACGTACTACACGTGGGGACGTGATGACGTAATATCACCATAGTTACAGACTCATTACAAACCCCACTCGCCAAAATTTTGGATATTTATCATCTTTTTATTATTTATTTGTCTTTTAAAATTTTATTTTATTTATCTTACTTACACTTGTGAACAGAGGACTCCGTTTTCCCTTATCTTTCTTGTTTCTTATTCCGCTTCGATCGCCTACGCAGCTCCAGTTGCATTAAAGCAGCTGCTGAATGTACTTGTAATCTAACTTAGTTACTTTTAAAATCAAGTAATCAATAAAGTAACTAAGTTACTGTTGAAATCAAGTAATCAATAAAGTAACTAAGTTACTTTTAAAATCAAGTAATCAATAAAGTAACTAAGTTACTGTTGAAATCAAGTAATCAATAAAGTAACTAAGTTACTTTTAAAATCAAGTAATCAATAAAGTAACTAAGTTACTTTTTAAAGGTAACTATGCCATCACTGGTGGCATCCCTAGAGTTTCAACATGTGATCTATGAGCAAATGAGCTGTTGCATCACTCTAAGAGTTTATTCCTAATGGCTGTTATTTACACCTACAAAGGGAGTTGCAGCATGAATGGTATGGTATAGTTGTGATACCTTCAAAATAGAAGCTCTCCCATTATTCATACAGATAATTGCTTCTCGGATGGTGTTTGAGGATACCCAGGAGTCCCTGATTTTATTGTTGTCTGAGAAGGAAAAGAGCGGCATGTGCTTACTCCGAGACATGTAAATCCAACCACTGCAGCTAACACAATACCACAATGGTGCACTTAAAAGCTCAGATGTGCCCTAAATTTCCTTGGATCTTTCAGAGCTGCCAGGAGAAGAGCATAGTCATGATCACTTTAAGTATATATTAGAGCCAAGATGATGGTGTGTGACTATATCCAAAACTAGATAAACTGCTCATTTTCTGGACCAAAGGTGTGTGATGGTGAAATGTGAACCCAAAGGCTTCTCAGATTAAGGTCTGGGTTGTGCATCAAGTGTCCCCGACTCTCTAAGTTTGACCAAACTCATCCAAAATGGATGAAAAAGGACCTTTTCTTGGCAGTAAACGCTTCAGTAGAAAGTATACTGTGTCTCCTGTGTTGTGCAGTTTCTGAGAAAAGTAGAAGGAAGTGTGGATCGAAGGGGGCTGCAGTCCAAGTGTTTCTCTAATTTCCTTTCTTCACAGAGGCTGATTAGATAAGTGAAATGTGATTCCTTTTGAATTGGCAGTATTTTTAAACAGGCATTTTTCCATAGTTTCTTATTTTTTTCCAGGTATAAATGATAAAATATGGATTAAAGAATGCATTGAATGTTTTTCCCAAAATGCCTCCAGTAACAGAATGCATGACGGTTTATATATATATATTTATATATATATATATATATATATATATATATATATATATATATATATATATATATATATATATATATATATATATATATATATATATATATATATATATAATTATTATTATTTTTTCTCCCCTTTCTCTCCCTCTTAGCGCGTCCAATTACCCGATTGCGTCATGCTTTCTCTCCACCAATGCCGATCCCCACTCTGATTGAGGAGAACGAAGCTAACCCACGCCCCCTCCGACACGTGGGCATCCGCCTATGCATCTTACCACCTACACTTTGACGAGTGCAGTGCAGCTCAGCACTGTGTACGGAGAGACACACCCTGACAGCACTCTTTTCTCATCTCTGTGCAGGCGCCATCAATCAGCCAGCAGAGGTCGTAATTGCATTAGTTATGAGAGAGAGAGAGACCCAACTTAGGTCCAACTTAATCCCACCCATATCTGAACAACAGGCCAATCGTTGTTCATGTGGCAGCTCAGCCCAGCCGGCAGGCAGAGCTGAGATTCGATACGATGTATTCGAGATCCCAGCTCTGGTTCCAGAGTGTGTTTTTACCGCTGCGCCACCTGAGCGGCCTTTTTGTTAATAATTTACAGAAAAATATTTAGAAACCACTTCTTTAGTTATTTTTTTCATGAGTCCCTAGTTTAGTTTTTTTCTATTTATTGATGCATTCTTTCCCCTTTTTCTCGCAATTTAGCATAGCCAATTAGTCTTTCGCTGCTGGGGATCCCGACTGCATTCAAGAAGGGTATATTCGGCAACTCCATGCCCCTTCTGACACTTGCGCAGTCTCTCAACCCCTTCTATTTTGCCAGTGCTTTGGTACATTTGCACATGAGGCTTCTCCACTTCTGCACAGGTGCCTCGGGCTGCTAACCAGGGTCTTTGCACAGCGTTTGAAGACCCCACCCACTTATTCCGGCCTTGTCCCACCCAGCAGACTCGGTGGCTAATTTTGGCACTGCCAATTGTACCCGCTAGATGGTACCCAGCCCAGAGCTGAGATTCGAACCAGGATGAGTTGCTAGTTTAGCGCAATTGTAGTAAGGATCTGGTTACATCCGTTCTTATATATTATATATATAATATACTATATATTATATATTTCTAAATTTAAATAAAATAACCAAATTATGTAAACTGTGGGACTGTTTCTAAAAGTGTGAGATCCACTGATTCACCGGATTTAGTCATTCGAATGCATCCCATGTTGTGTCAGGTTCTAATGGTGTGCCAAAGTTTCTAAGAGTCTATAATTGCTTTTATGCAGATGTATGATTGCATTAAGCCTCTTTGTTTGTAACCATTCCTATTTCTATAACTCATTTCTCATTAGACTTATATTCAAACTCACCCCTGAACACCTGCTTAGTTGCTTTTCATGCCAGAGAATATCATCAAAGCTTAAAACCAGACTGCAGTGCCATGTTATACATGTATATATACACTGATCAGCCATAACATTAAAACCACCTCCTTGTATCTACACTCACTGTCCATTTCATCAGCTCCACTTACCATATAGGAACACTTTGTAGTTCTACAATTACTGACTGTAGTCCCCACAGGACCCCCACAGAGCAGGTATTATTTAGGTGGTGGATCATTCTCAGCACTGCAGTGACACTGACATGGTGGTGGTGTGTTAGTGTGTGTTGTACTGGTATGAGTAGATCAGACAAAGCAGCGCTGCTGTAGTTTTTAAATACCGTGTCCACTCACTGTCCACTCTAGACACTCCTACCTAGTTGGTCCTCCTTGTAGGAGTAAAGTCAGAGACGATCGCTCATCTATTGCTGCTGTTTGAGTCGGTCATCTTCTAGACCTTCATCAGTGGTCACAGGATGCTACCCACAGGGCGCTGTTGACTGGATATTTTTGGTTGGTGGACTATTCTCAGTCCAGCAATGACAGTGAGGTGTTTAAAAACTCCAGCAGCGCTGCTGTGTCTGATCCATTCATACCAGCACAACACACACTAACACACCACCACCATGTCAGTGTCACTGCAGTGCTGAGAATGATCCACCACCCAAATAATACCTGCTCTGTAGTGGTCCTGTGGGGGCCCTGACCATTAAAGAACAGGGTGAAAGCAGACTAAAAAGGTATGTAGAGAAGTAGATGGATTACAGTCAGTAATTGTAGAAATACAAAGTCCTTCTATTTGGTAAGTGGAGCTGATAAAATGGACAGTGAGTGTAGAATGTTATGGTTGATCAGTGTATATACATACATCTTTATGTATGTCAATGTAAAGACATCAGTCCAGACCTTCAGTGGACTATCAGTTTTCATGACTGAGACTTGACATTCTGTGCTGTTTCTGTGCTGTTCGAAGTTCAGTGTAAATGAACCATAGGATAAAGGAATTAAACTGGCTTCAAGGGGATTTAAAATCCCTCATGTATCTGTCACTGGTATTCAGCCCTGTGATGGATTGGTGCCCTGTATCGTGCCCGGTGTCTCCCCATGAAACCTGGCGCTTGATGAAAGGTGTGGAAATATTAGAATCACTTTGTTATGTATATATTTACACATTTGATTGTGTTGTCATGTTACATATCTATATTTATTCACCCATAATGAAGTGAAGTGAATGTTTTTTACAGATTAAATAGTCAAAACCTCTCACATTCACAAAAGTATTCAGACCCTTAATTCAGTACTTGAGCACAAATAGTACAAAAGATGTTCTGAAAATCTGCTATAAATGACTGCCTGTGCAATGTACCTGCACTGGTCTCATCTCTAAAGGCAGAGGAAATATGACACTGGACATTTATATGTCTCAGTCCCAGCTCTATCTGTTTTCATAAACATGACAGTTCCTGTCAGCCGGTTCTATAACATTTCTGTATTGCTGAGACAGAGCCTGGTTACTCATTTACACTCCGGTGTACACTAGAATATGTGCACTAAGGTTTTCCAATTGACGTAGAATCGTATATTTATAGAGAAGCAAGAGAAGCATGGTGTGATGTCAGATAGGACGTAATGTTTAATTGGAACACAGCCACTATTGTGTAGATCTGCTCTTTTCTTTAAAGACGAAACAAAGCAGCTGACATCCAGGTAAGGTCTGTCTATACACCAATTCACCTGCCTATTTTTAATGTCAAGGCTTGATTCCGAACAGGGTGAATCATCATCCATTGTTCTGTGCACGCCGAACACACGCAATAGTTGACCTTGTCGCTGAGGGATTTTTGCTTTGTTTGGGATCAATGAACCATGCTGAAAGGATGTAGCTGCTGTTAGACCTCTGGATTTGATAGAGTGCCATTCAGTCTGATTAAACTGAATAGAAAAAAAAACAGGTAATGAAAAATTAGACACCATCACAAGTAATCTAGGTTTCAATCTGTTAATGCTGGGCATGAAGCATTTAGAGTATGCAGGAGAGTAGAATAAATGATTTATGAGGGAGTGTGTTAGTGCTCTGCATGGCCAAAAGTATGTAGACTGTTTCTCTAGTGGATTTTATTAAACACGTAGACAAACATTGACAGTAACTTGGTTTCAAGTGTTCGACCTATTGTACTGGCAGTGTCATTTTTGGAATCAGATTGCAAATGATACAGTGACCATTGGGGGGGGGGCTATTGGGGGGTATCTTTGTATAATGTGTCAACTGCATATTTAAGAATGGTAATATCAGCTAGTTTCTGAGTTACGCATGTAGTTACAGTTTAGCTAATGAACCCCCCCCTACCAGGAAGTATTAATTAGGAAGGTCATCCTCCCCAATCCCCCCCCCCCACCTTTTTTGGTGGGTTTTAAGTATTAATTGGAAAGTTCCAACACCCTAATCCCCTCCAAACTATTGTTTTTACCTCTTTTTAGGGGTCCAAGTATTAATTACGAAGGCAGACCCCCTAATCCCTCCCAAACTGTTGATTTTACCTCTTTTTAGGGGTCCAAGTATTAATTAGGAAGGTCAGACCCCCCAATCCCCCCCGAACTGTTGATTTTACCTCTTTTTAGGGGTTCAAGTATTAATTAGGAAGGTCAGACACCCCCAATCACCCCTCAAACTGTTCTTTTAACTTCCTTTTGGGGGTATAAGTATTAAATGGAGAGTTCAGACACCCCAATCCCCCCAAACTGTCCATTTAACTTCTTTTTAGGGGTCCAAGTATTAATTAGAAAGGTCAAACCCCCCAAACTGTTGTTTTGACCTCTTTTTATGGGTCCAAGTATACGTTTTGAAGGTTATCCTCCCTAATACCCCCCAATCTCCCCAGAACTGTTGTTTTTACCTCTTTTAATACTTTTTTCGAGTATTAATTAAGAAGTTCAGCAAAAAAAAAAAAAAACACTCATACAATAAGAAGATTCTAATAAGACATCAAACTTTAAAAGGCGGATCACTGAGACTCTTTATTTAGACAGCGAGTACATTATCTGCTGTCCCCACCAAGCGCCACAGTTAGCCTCAGGCCATTCAAACCAATAGGCTGAGGCGACAACCCGCTAGCATTCCAGCTAACATCTTCCTCTGTGTACTGAAAACTGTTAAACTGTCTCTGACAAACCCCAAAATTGCAAATTAATTGTGAGAAGAGCCACACTGAGTAAGCACACGGAACTCTCTCATTATTCGATCAGAATATCAGTCAGAATAAGGCATCTCAGTAGGCAGCATTTTAAGGCATCTAAGAATTCAGGCAGCCTTCCTCTCAGGTGCAAGTAGGATGATGTAAAATGCGTCTATGTAGAGAGCTCATTAGGTTTTGATGCAGACCCTATATTTCTCTACAACTCTCATTAGATATTTTGAAATTATGTAGATGAGATTTTCGGGCGCGGTATCAAATTGAAAGCGGTGCTGCGGAGTGAGAATGGATTTTTAATGAGGTTTAGTTGCTGGAGCGTTTCTCGGTGTCCTTGCCACAGCTGCTGCAGTCAGCTCTTTCAGTGATGAGGTGCGATGCTGCCTGTAGGTTCCCCCTGGGGACGAAAGGAGGTTAGTGGGATAAGGAAAGAATTCCTACAGTCTGCTGCACAATACAGCTGTTCTACTGAACACACACGTACGTACAGCTGGCTGCACACTAGGTGTTGTGTTCCTAAGAATCAATCACCTAGTAAATGATACAATTTTGTACCAGCAAAGCCTTTCTGTAGTAAACATGTGGTTTCCTCTGCATAATATGAACGAATTATATAAAAGAAGTGAGATTGTAAACCAAAGCATCAAAACATTGATCTAGTCAAGGTCATGCTGCATTCTGTGACACGGCACAGTGATGAAGATGAATGTAAAGATCTCCATCGCAGTGGAGGTCAACCAAACACTAGGGTATGTTTTTAGTGACAAGCTTCTTACCCCTCCCTCTTTCAGATTAATTTACTTAATTTAAGACCTGCAGACTGACCAATAGCAAGACGGCAGTTAAGCTTTTGGTCAATACTAGAGCATGGGGTGAGTGATGAACAGTAGAATGTAGTGCAGGCTTATGGTGGCTAAGTGGGTAGCACTGTCTCCTCACAGCAAGAAGGTCCCGGGTTCGATCCCCAGGTGGGGCGGTCCGGGTCCTTTCTGTGCGGAGTTTGCATGTTCTCCCTGTGTCTGCGTGGGTTTACTCCGGGAGCTCCGGTTTCCTCCCAAAAACATGCAGCCAGGCTAATTAGAGACACTGAATTGTCCTATAGGTACCCAGCCGCTAGGATGCATGAACCAGTGCATTGTAGTGCTGGTTCCAAGCCCGGATAAATAGGGAAGGTTGTGTCAGGAAGGGCATCCGGCGTAAAAACTGTGCCTGTTGTTCATTGGGGTATTGTTGGGGTATTAAGCCGGATAGGGACTCCTCGTAACTGATGCATCTACGACCTCTGCTGGCTGATTGATGGCGCCTGCACAGGGACGGGGAAAGAGAGCGGATCAGGGTGTGTCTCTCCGTACACAAGGCTGATTCGCGTATATGCACTCGCCTAGTGTGGGTGACAAAATGCATACGACTGCTGCCCACGTGTCGGAGGTTAGCTTCGTTCTCCTTTAATCAGAGCGGGGGTCGGAATTAGTGGGGAGGAAGCGTGACGCAATCGGGCAGTTGGACTCGCTAAAAGTCGGAAGAAAATGCATAAAGAAAATATTTAAAAAAAGAAATGTAACATCCAAGAAAAGCAAACTCACCTTATCATCACTCTGTTGGGAACACCCTTATGTTAGGTGGTCTGGTGATTAGCACCTGGGATTTTTACACATGCCCAACAAGTGTAAAAATGAGCTGCTGTAATAAGCTTTATTTACTGAGTGAGTGATTCAGTAAGTAACCTTTGCATAATCACATGATGGTTTGATTCTGCCTGCAATATTTCCCCAGTGGGTTCTAAATGATTCGTTGTAGCAAAATCTGGCAACGAATGTGAGACTGAGATGAAATTGTGGGGAAAAATAGAAGGTGCTGAAAACATCATCCAGGTTGCTCAGAGCAGAGTATTAATTCAAGCCAAAAAAGGCCACGCGAAAGCTTGCTAATTAAAGCAGGTGAGAACTTGAGCGAGACAGACTGAATTTAGCAGCGATGTCCTACTGGGGAGCAGAGATGGAGACAGAACTGAGGAATATAAAGCCTCAAACATGGTTACATGATTCATGTTATAGCTCATCAGTCTGTTTAAGTGCATTTAGTTTTACTGACAGAATTATTGTGCAGTATCTGTCAGTCAAGTTTAGAAATGAAGACATTTTTTTGTACTTGAATACCAATGGTACAGTTCATTTAATCTTTAGAGTATCTACAGACACGTTCATAACTTTCAGCAACAGTAACATTTAGTTCTTCTGAAAACTGAATTTAGTAATATTCCTAATAAAAACTGTACTTTACCTTATTGGAAAACAGAAGTGTGTGGAATTTAATTGGTTTATGATTAAAATAAAGGCTACAGCAAAAACACAGCTTTGCAAAAAAATAGCTTTGCATAGAAATCCTATTTAAAAACAAAGTTTATACAGTTTACTCAAACTCAAACATAGCTTTAGACAATATATAGACAATTTGTGAACATTGTGAACAATAAAAGAAAATATACACTAAATAAATACAAATTCAAGAAAAACAGCAAGTAGTAATAACAATGTAACAATAAACAAATGGTAATGAAGAATGGCAAAAGTTTTAACAATGTTTATAAAGATTAATATTTAATTAATTTATTACAATCTTTATATTTAATATCTAATGTGATGTTTAATTTCATATTTATATAAATAATAATAATGATTCATTCATTTACTTATCTGCTTATCCAATCAGGGTTGCGGGGGGGCGGGGTGGTACACAGTAATACCCTGGACAGGATGCCAGTCCATCGCAGGGCAGACACACACACACACACACACCCATTCATTTATAGGGCAGTTCAGTGTCTCCAATTAACCTGACTGGGTTTCCTCCCACAGTCCAAAAACATGCACTCAGACACAGGGAGAACATGCAAACTCCGCACAGAAAGGACCCGGACCGCTGCATCTGGGGATTGAACCCAGGACCTTCTTGCTGTAAGGCGACAGTGCTACCCACCGAGCCACCGTGCCGCCCTAATAATAAAAATTATAATAATAATATTTATAATGTTTACTAAATATATTGTAATAATATTATATTTACTAAAAAAATTACTTAAAGATTTAATAGTAGTTGCTATCTATATGATTTGAAACTGCTTTGTTTTTCTGTTTGGCATGCCATGCCTCCTCATTTGACTGCTAGACCAGTCATAAAGAATTTGACTGTGTAGGTCACCCTCTTCTTTTATGACTGTGTTTACCACCCTGTTGTGCTGAATATCACGAACAAGCAATATCTGAGGACTCACTTTATCCTGTGCTGATCTACAGTGCCATTAGTGGTCAAAAAGTGGGAAATGTAAATAACCTGCTTCTTTACCTCGATAAAAAACTAGTTTAGTTTACAGAGGTTATTAGTAAACTTGTTTGCTTGGTAGCTAGGTGGCAAGGTTAACTAATTAAAGTGCACACTGTGCTAAATAGCCTTTTTAAACTAGTGCACTGTTTCGACAAATTCTTTAGTATGGAAGCATCTGCTTTGAGACGATTGGTTTACATTCTGTTTACTGTTACTCATATTTCACCTAGAAGGTGGGAAAGGCTCAGCAAAACCTCTATCGGTGCACACTGACAGTTACGTTTTAAAGAAATATGATGTTCTTTCTGAAATATTGACCATAAAACTGTGAGCAGTCTCAATACTGAGCGTGTACTCTTTGGTCTTCATCTTGTCCTGATCTGGATGAATAACCTCCTTGGTGTTGGTTGAGATATCCTCGGCTTAAATCTCGCTACTTATCTGTAGTAATAAAATCTCTCAGCAAGGCGAGAGCTTTAACTCATCACATTTCCACTGACTATAAAAGACTCGGCATTTCTGTTCTATAGATTACAGATGTAGCTTGATGTGAGAGTTCATGACATTTGCGTGTGCAAAATATGCAGCTAATCGATACTACTTGCACTTATCAGGGTGACCTTGCTGGTTTCTCCTGCACCAACATCTAAACTGCCATGAAATACATCAGCCTCTTGAATCAATACATCTCTGAGGGAACTGGATATGGTTTCAGAAACCACAACAAATGTATCCCATGAGACATAGACGCATTGAAAGATGCTAAAAGTACTATCTATGTTACTTGAGTTTTTTAATAGGGGTTCTTTTTCTAGCTGTATGTGGTGTAGCTGAAGATATAATATAATGCATTGTATTCAGTTCAGTATTATAAAATGAAAGACTGTGATACATTTTTATACAGCATATGCCTTCTTCTACACCCCTAAATTACACTGCCTCTTGGGTGTAGCACCACACTATGAAACAAGCTATAAAGATACTAGATAATTAAATTATGCCAAACTGTATTGAAAGTTATACCATTTAAAACCCAAAGTAGTAGTGACTGAGCTCTTTTGTGGCTGAATCCAGTTCCAAACCCACAGAGAGGGAAACTATGGGGGTAAATTAGGGGTTAGGAACTGTCAGGATTAGGTAAATAAACCCTCTATCGGAAAGGGTGGTTTCAGGGTTCAGGTAAGTTTATGTTAAGCTATCTAATGTTCTACACAAGGAATGCATCTTACTCTCTGCTCCCACTGTGGTTTACAAGATGTAATATAAAGCCATACAAGTTTATTTAATTATTATTATTTTTCTCCGTGACCCATTTTTTTCCAGCTCGCGACCTACCTAAGGGTCATGACCCAGGGTTTGAAAAAAAAAAAACTGTTTTATGGGACAGTATGGGATACCTTAAGTGTCTTAAGTGCAGTATAGAAAAAAGCTATCTTCAAGATCATCTGCTCAGTTCCACTAATATGGATGGAGTTACTATCCAGTTATTTACAACACCAATCCCTTCATACCTTTTGCTCTTTTTTTTTTATTATATCCCCTCTTGGCACCCAATTTGTATATACTCAATTTCCCTTTGCACTCTGGTGACCTCTGCCTACCACACTGCACCCTAGCTGGCAAATAAGGGCCGCAGGCTAGCGAATGCCTCCTTTGACACTTGTGAAGCCACTGACCGAATCTTAACATCAGCTGTTTTATACAAATAGTCTTGGCACGTACAGAGCACCACGTGCCTCCATCGGACAGCAGGAGTTGATGTTGCAGCAGCCAGGAGGTGACTTCTCCATCTGGTTTCATTCTCTCAGACATCTACAGCTGTGTCAAGTGCACAGTGAAACTGTGTTAGACCAGTGTATTAGACTGCTGAGACACCCAAGTGTTCCCTGATACTTTGATGGTTAGACGTACAATCTTCACCATACAGTGAATAACAAAAGAAAACATATTATGACTGGACCAATGTAGACGAACAAGACTAAAGTCTAATAAAGATGCCAGGCCATTAAAGCAAATCATTTACTCATACGTTTACTCACTCATTGACACCAGGGGCGATTTAGAGTTGCCAGATTTCCTCCTGCATGTTTTTGGAAAACACGCATACTCCTCACTGACAAGAAGCGACTAGAGGCAAAAATCAAACCCAGGGCACTGTGCCAAGTGTAATCACAGTCATGCACAAAATTCCTTTCCTCAGCACTTCTCATTATTTCTAAATATAGCTGGCATTGCAAGAAGTCCTAAAATAGCAAACATTGAATTGTAGCAGTCTAAAGTTTTCTTTTTTTAACCTATTAATCATTTCGATGTAGAAATCCTGTAATGGGACAGCTGGATATATTCAATTTAAAGATATTTTTTAGATATATTTTTATATATATAGTATATAAAAAAATTGATGTAGTATATCTTAAATGAAATATACCAATGCCTTTATTGTCATTGTACAAGAAAAAAAGTCATGGGAGAACATGCAAAACTCCAGACTATGACCAAGGGTAAGATTTAAACTAACCCTGAAGCTGTACAGAACCCACACCTGCTGTACCATCGCACCGCCCTGGGTGTACGCATAGTAGGCAGAGTGTGCCCTCTTGTGGTAGTAAGAATGAAATGCATGTACCATATGATTTAAAAGATTACCCTAGTTTTACCCTCTGTTTAAAAGAATTCCGAAGTCGATGTAGCACAATAAAACCGTCCTTTAGATTGTTGGCTGAAGTCCTTTTTGCCGCGTTAAAAGCTTAATTTTGGTTTTGGTGGACTTCTGTGTGCCTCCGAGCAAGTTTGTGCGTCTTTGCTCGCATTCGTACCTTTGAGCGCCTTCGTGCTTCTTCGTGCGCCTTCGTGCTTCTTCGTGCACCTTCGTGCTTCTTCGTGCACCTTCGTGATTCTTCGTGCACTTTCGTGCTCCTTCGTCCGCTTCTATGCATAAACACTGAAAATACAGTGATGCCATAATGCAGTTGAGCCAGTTTTTTCATAGTTTTAAAGCATTTTAAGCTCTGCTAATACACAACATGTTCTTATAATAAAAATGTACAAAACAAAACTGTTGAGCATATCTGCATATTTTAGTTAGTCTTTTCTTTACTCCCTGTATGTCACAATCTTTTATTTCTCTTATTCAGATAGTACAGTGTGTGGTGTCCTGGGATGATTTGTCAGTCAGTATATCAGTACAGCAGTATATTTGGGGGCATTCTGAGCCCCCCAGTATATACAGTGGGGACCGTGGTAGCGTACTGGGTAGGGCTTTGGGGTATCAACTGAAAGGTTGACGGCTCAAATCCCAGCTTTGCCATGCAGCCACTGTTGGGCCCTTGAGCAAAGCCCAACAGAATTCTGTTGTACTGCACATCTGTGTATGTATATATGACAAATAGGCATTCTATTCTATTGTATTCTACTCTACTCTACTCTACTCTACTCTGTTATGTATTATATTATATTATATTATATTATATTATATTATATTATATTATATTATTAATATATAATTATATATTCCAGTTCTGTAGTTGCGGTAATATATTTGGGTTTATGTCTTTTCCCAATGATTTTGTAAGACAATTTAAACAGATGTATTGTAGTCTTTTGGTGAATGATAACATTTTGCCTGTTCCTTGTGGTGTGCACATATTTTTATCTCGTTGCGTCAAAGAAGGAATGCACAGTTTAAGTTTGTGTTGTCTCAAGGGATTAAAGAACTACATTTCCCATGATACCACGTTACACAATCACCATCCATCGACCAAATTGCCCTCGCTAGTGCATCATGGTATATGTAGTTCAATCTTGGATGACGGGCACCGTCTTGACGTCGCGGCAGATAATTCTCTGCAGAGAGGAAGCATGAAAATAGAGGCCTGGTAATTATTACCACTATTATTGTATTTACTTTATTTCACCTTAATGGTGTGTGTATCTGATTATAATAGTCTAAAATGAGACAGATGGTCACATTAAACGCACATTTTACATTTTGCGTAGGCTGTTATTAGCTAGCTGGTTAGCTAAATGCTGGCTTTTTAGTGTCGTTAATTATGGTTGTTTAGTTAGTTAGCTTATCCGCTAACAACATACAGCATTCTAATAAACCTTCTGTTATGGCACGAATGTTATTTGTGAACTTATTTGTAATGTATTTTGACGCCGCGGTGTTTGTGTTGTCAGACGTTTAAACATAAATACCTTGTAGCTGCCGTGAAAATTAGGGTAAGCTAACCAGCTAGCTTAAAAACAAGGCTGAGTCCCAAACCGCCCACTACTGCACTACTTAGTATGCACTCAGCCAAAGGTGACGCTACAACTTTATAGTTACTATTCAGGACGGCAGTGTGCGGATTAGGAAGGTGTTGTAGTGTTCGTTCCGCCGCAGTGTCTATAAGACTCATAAACAATGTAACACACTCTGTGTGTGTGTGTGTGTGTGTGTGTGTGTGTGTGTGTGTGTGTGTGTGTGTGTGTGTGTGTGTGTGTGTGTGTGTGTGTGTGTGTGTGTGTGTGTGTGTGTGTGTGTGTGTGTGTGCTATAATTTATGTCCTATTATGTGTGTGTGTGTGTGTGCGCTATAATTTATGTCCTATAATTTATGTCCTATTATGTTTGCTCTTGCAGTACCAGGTGAATTGATCTGATTAACTGTTGTGCAGTTTGGACGATGTTGCCAAGCATCTGCTCCTGCAGCTATTAAGAAAGCAAAACAGGGGATCAGTTTATTCTGAAAGAAAGAGACTAGATCCAAAATTTCAATCAGTAGTTTATTCTTTAATGACAGATAAGGTATAATCTTTGTGACCGTCACTAGAACATCTTGCTGTGTTTTCCTATTTTTAGACAGACAGACAGACAGACAGATAGACAGACAGATAGATAGATAGATACTTTATTTATCCCTTAGGAAATTATTGGTTTCCAGTAGCTGAACAAGAACAAAAGAAAAAAGCAGAACTAATACAAATGTACAGTCTGCATGTATAAAATACACAATATACAAATAAATGCAAAAGATGTGCAATTGTGCGTCTGATACTATGGCTTGAAATATAACTAAAAATAGCAGCAGTAGTATATGTATTCTTATTAACAATATATTCAAATATATGTATTATCCATACACATTATGATAATCAATATATACAGGGGTTGGACAAAATAACTGAAACACCTGTCATTTTAGTGTGGGAGGTTTCATGGCTAAATTGGACCAGTCTGGTGGCCAATCTTCATTAATTGCACATTGCACCAGTAAGAGCAGAGTGTGAAGGTTCAATTAGCAGGGTAAGAGCACAGTTTTGCTCAAAATATTGCAATGCACACAACATTATGGGTGACATACCAGAGTTCAAAAGAGGACAAATTGTTGGTGCACGTCTTGCTGGCGCATCTGTGACCAAGACAGCAAGTCTTTGTGATGTATCAAGAGCCACGGTATCCAGGGTAATGTCAGCATACCACCAAGAAGGACAAACCACATCCAACAGGATTAACTGTGGACGCAAGAGGAAGCTGTCTGAAAGGGATGTTCGGGTGCTAACCCGGATTGTATCCAAAAAACATAAAACCACGGCTGCCCAAATCACGGCAGAATTAAATGTGCACCTCAACTCTCCTGTTTCCACCAGAACTGTCCGTCGGGAGCTCCACAGGGTCAATATACACGGCCGGGCTGCTGTAGCCAAACCTTTGGTCACTCGTGCCGATGCCAAACGTCGGTTTCAATGGTGCAAGGAGCGCAAATCTTGGGCTGTGGACAATGTGAAACATGTATTGTTCTCTGATGAGTCCACCTTTACTGTTTTCCCCACATCCGGGAGAGTTACGGTGTGGAGAAGCCCCAAAGAAGCGTACCACCCAGACTGTTGCATGCCCAGAGTGAAGCATGGGGGTGGATCAGTGATGGTTTGGGCTGCCATATCATGGCATTCCCTTGGCCCAATACTTGTGCTAGATGGGCACGTCACTGCCAAGGACTACCGAACCATTCTGGAGGACCATGTGCATCCAATGGCGGTGCCGTGTATCAGGATGACAATGCACCAATACACACAGCAAGACTGGTGAAAGATTGGTTTGATGAACATGAAAGTGAAGTTGAACATCTCCCATGGCCTGCACAGTCACCAGATCTAAATATTATTGAGCCACTTTGGGGTGTTTTGGAGAAGCGAGTCAGGAAACGTTTTCCTCCACCAGCATCACGTAGTGACCTGGCCACTATCCTGCAAGAAGAATGGCTTAAAATCCCTCTGACCACTGTGCAGGACTTGTATATGTCATTTCCAAGACGAATTGACGCTGTATTGGCCACAAAAGGAGGCCCTACACCATACTAATAAATTATTGTGGTCTAAAACCAGGTGTTTCAGTTATTTTGTCCAACCCCTGTATATATAGGTATGAATGAATATATGTAGCAGAAGCAGTAGTATAGATTATAACCAGTATACACACATAAATATTAATTATATGTAAGTTTGACATGACGGTATGAGCCATCGTGTGGTGTTAAACAGTCTGACTGCTTGGAGTACAAAAGACTTCTCTGTCTGGTGATTGTGCTGTTCAGAGGGTGCTGTGTATTATCCATTATGGATGAAAGTTTTTTGAGTGTCCTTTCCTCAGCCACATGCATGAAAGTGTCGAGCTCTGTGCCAACCACAGAGTCAGCTTTCTTTACCAGCCTGTCCAGTCGTGTGGTGTCACTCTACACGACTTTTTATTGCTTTGTAAGTCTGATCTGTTTTCTTTTTCTGACTCTTTGCCAGCAGTTGTAGCTGAACTAGAAACATGTCCAAGAAAAGGGGCAGGTGAGTCTCAAATACCTCTCCAACTTTAAGAACTATAAACAGAACAGTAGTTTCAGGTGTGTAGTTTTAGAATAACCCTGAGAATTACATTTTAGCCTCAATGATGTAATTCACCTACGGCCTGTAATGATTATTTAAGCTGAATACTTCAAGTTATGGTAAACAAATGTTGAATTCTTTAATTATGTTTTACATTTAAATCAGCATTTTCTGTCAAAAGCTTTGATATGTGCGGTACAAGTAACTTAGACCAAATTGAAGTTGCACCAATAATTTGAAATATATCTCCTTTGTGATATATCTCCCAGACGACGTGAGAACATGGGAGGAGGCATTTCAAATTTTTCTGTTGATAACTGTACACTGTAGATCTTGTGTAAAGTGTAAAGTTTTTCCTTAATAAACATTATACCATAATTAAAGTGTATTGTTTTCTATAACATATACTGTAATGCACATTTATTCATCCCCTCATTTTTGTCCCTTCATAAGGAAACGCAGCAGTGGAGAACTGAGCGACTCGCTCACCCCCGACCCCAACTGCCTTCTGGGAAAGAGAATCCAGCACAGCTGGAGGGAGAAGGGTGCACTTACTAAGTGGAAAGGCACTGTTTTGGACCGGCTCACTGTCAATCCTTCTCTATACATGGTCAAGTATGATGGTTTTGACTGCGTCTATGGCATCGAGCTCTTTAAAGACGATCGTGTGTCCAACCTGCAGGTGCTCACAGAGAAGGTTGGTGAGTATCATGTGGGCTGAATAAAAGCCACAGAACACCAACAGGAAGTCAGCAATTCTCACCTCATCTTGTAGAAAATGCGTTATGTATGGTGTGTAGTATGAAGCTCAAAGTACTGTTGCAGTAATTTATCAGTTATCAGTTATGGTTTACGTGTAGACACCCGGCTACAACACCCAATTATGCCTTAGCTCTAAATTTTGGACAGATAACCTTACGTGTACTTTACAGTTTTGAGAATCTGGACAGGCTTCCCTAGAAACCTTGTGTAAACATTTAAGAAGCATAGATGCATCTGGCAAAATAACCCATGCACAGTCTGAAAAATTAAACACTTATTAATGAAAACATTTTACAATCAGATTTCCAATCTTTTGCATTTTACAGTAAACAATAAGATCAAAGTGTCGCATGATCCAGAGGAGCTGGTGGGCAAGGCAGTGGAGCATCTGTTCGAGAAGGAAGATGGAGAAAAGAACGAGTGGAGAGGGATGGTGCTTTCTCGAGCCCCCATCATGACTAACTGGTATTATATCACCTACGAGAAGGACCCTGTGCTGTACATGTACCAGCTTTGGGACGACTACAAAGAAGGTGACCTGCGCATTTTACCTGAAGCAGGTGAGGATTGCATTTGTTTGCATAATATAATGTTAAAGTTATATGGTGTTGAAACATTGCAGAATAAGCGGGTGATTTTTTAACAGGTGAGGGTATCATGATTGGAGATAAATGGAGGATCAACCAAATGCTCAGTCTTTGCAAGCGAATTTGCACTTGCAATATTTATTGAGATGGCAAATAATTTGGGTGTTTCGCTATCTACTGTACATTATAATATTGAAAGATTTAGATATTTTGGAGAAATGGTAGTATGTGTAGGTCAAAGCAGGAAACCTCAGATGGCACTGCATGACATTTTCATTTACATTTTCAGCATTTAGCAGACACTTTTATCAAAAGCGACTTACAGTACTATGACAGTATAGTGTCTGAACAATTGAGGGTTAAGGGCTTTGCTCAAGGGCCCAACAGTGGCAACCTGGCAGTGGTGGGACTTGAACCAGTGACCTTTTGGTTACTAGTTCAGTACCGTTACCACTAGGCTACAACTGGCCCTATGCTACTGTGATTAAATATAGCCACATGGACTCGAGAGTACTTTTGTCTTTTGTCACTTCACAGCCACTGAATCAAGAAATGCAACCTGAAACTAATATACAGCTTCAATACTGCCATATATAGATCAGATCATTATGCTGTAATTTCTGTAGTAACACATGACTTCATATCCAGTATATTCAAGTATATTCCAGTTCATGTGTTAAGTAGTGATATTTATATCTTTTTTGCAATATAGTTTATATTTATCTGAACTGCCTTAAATAATGTTATAGGTCCTTGGATACAGGGATAGAATTTGCTGCATTTAACTAATATTGAACAAACTTGATTGTTTCACAGAGAACAAGCACCTGCTTCCTGCTGACCGGAAGCCCGGCGAGGAGACAGAGAGCCTTGTGGGTAAGCAGGTGGAATATGTTACTGACAAAGGAGTAAAGAGAACCGGGCTGGTCATCTACCAAGTCCCCGCTAAGCCCTCAGTCTACTACATCAAATATGATGATGATTTCCACATTCATGTTTATGACCTGGTCAAAACCACCTAAAATACCACAACGAGACTTACAAAGACGCATTCTTCTTCATCTCCCAATAACTGGCCACATGTTTTTTTTCCCCTCCTGCTGTGGATGGGTAGAATGGCACGGATGCTTGTTTCTTTTGTTAAGGGGCGCGTCTTGTATTTGTCGACGTCCAATCATCGACAACAAGGCGCAAGGCCTCAATTGGTAATCTAATCTTTAACAAGTCTTTTACTGTATTTATTTGTCGGGACGGCCAGAAATTGTAATCACAGCTTTATAACGGGTAATATCGAAAATTCACTATGGAGAGATGTACACATTTTATTTATCATTGTTATTTACTGTTTTTATAATCATGTTCCCAAAATTCTTAAGCAGGCACTTATAAAGCAGATAGATGTACAGATAGTATAATAGTGAAAAGGCTTGACTGGTGGTTAACAGCATTATCACTCAAATATTCAGCACTAAATGACGAAAGCAGTTATATATAAAATAGTTATACTAATACAAATAATAAATAGGTATCATTTATTGTCAGAATTAGAAGGGAAATCTCTCGTTTTCTTAATATAATTTGCCCTGCCTTTAAAAATAGATTTGTTGTTAACTTCTTGATTGTAGCACTTTCAGTTTTCACTAAAATAACCATAAATTAAGCAGACACGTTGCTGTTTGGCGATTTAAAGTTTCTCCAGAAACTTTTAAAAGTCGAAGTCAAGGCTCAGATTGACTACATGACTCCAGTTTGGGCGAACACCGTTTCAGCCATGGTGTAACAGTGTACAGACAGACTTGTACACTTATCCATTCTTTAAACTCCTGTAAGTTGGACCTTGTAATTATGGCTCTGAATTTTCTCTGTAGTAGAGTGAGGAATTGGATTTTTTTGGAATGGTTAGCTAGTAGATCTAGTTCTGAATTGCTTTAATTTAAAGATAATGTATCCAGCAGGCTGGATAGGCAGAGAAAGTATGGAAAGTTTAACCAGAGAAAATCTTGGAAGTGTAATTTCTATATTTCGCTTGACGTGTAGGGTTGTTTCTGATGACGGAATAAACGTTTTCAATTAAGCAACTCATCTTAACATAATACATCAGACTATATAATATAATCTTAAAGACATACATTATACAAGAGCCGTTGAAACAGTTAGAAAATGTAAAGTGTAACCATCATATTTGACTGTTTTAATAGGGGAAATGCTGTTAAATGCAAAAGCTTTGAAAAATACCATTATTTACCCTTAAAACATCCAACAGATAACAGCACTAAACTAACCATGTGGCAGCACTGTGTATTAAGCAGAGTGAAAATTAACTCCTACTGATAAATGCAGTGCGTAATGCATAAACTGGAAAAGAGAAAGGAACTTATATATTAGTCGTATCCATAATAAAATAGTCCAGTATCTCTAGAACTACTAGAAAGTGCCCCCAAAGATGAATGGTTTAATGAAATTGACAAAAAATTTATTTTATCTGACTGTTTGACCTTTTTTTAATAGTGTTCCATTGCCGAATTAGCTCACCAAACCAGTATCATGTTACAAATCTTGATGTGTGTTACAACATGCGCACACTCCACAGTCATTATGACTTAATCCCTCGGCCCTCCAAATAGTCAACGTCATTTAAGTTAATTAACTACGGGAAGAGGTGAAAGATGGGCCCTAACTGAAGACACAAGGGCACATTTTAAAACACGCTCCACTGAAGTCTCATAGACTAGAGAAGTCTCTGCTAGAAGCACATTAAAATCAGCTTTTTTAAATGAAAGCAGATTAGTCTATGCTGTTAGCTTCTGTTTAATCGCAGTTAAATTCTTTTTTTTTTCTCCTGGCTTTTAGTGTGTCCAATTTTTACCCAATTGCCCAGTTTCCTCTCTACTGGTGCTGACCTCCGCCCCGATTGAGGAGAGCAAACTAACACATGCCCCCTCCGACACGTGTGCAGTATCCGACTGCATCTTTTCACCTGCATGAGGCGAGTTCATATGCGGATCAGCATTGGGTACAGAGAGACACACCCTGATCAGCGCATTATTCCTTAACTTTGTGCAGGCGCCATCAATCAGCCAGAGGTCATAATTGCATCATTTATGAGGTCCCTATCCGGCTATTCCCTCCCTGTATGAACAACAAGCCAATCGTTGTTTGTATAGCCGCCGCCTAGTTCAAAAATTTCTTTCAGTACTGGTTATGTTGTAAATTCCACCATTGCTGTATTCTGTATTTAATTCATTTTGAACGTCTTCATATTTTAAATCTGATCATTAGGTTAGAAGTTAGTTGTAACACATGGCTTATTCATGAACTGAGTATATTCCAGTCATGTGGTGACATTTCCAACTTTTTTTATCAGTTGTTAAATTCTAAAATGAGACTAAAAATGAATCACTCAGTTGAGCGAGCTTTTATTTCCTCCCTCGTCTGTAATAAATGTACAGGTAGCGGGTTCCCATAATTTCAACTATTCTGCATGTAATTCCGTACCAGGCAGTTTAATTAACTGTCATTAACTGTCCTCTGTTCAAAAAGATAAAAAAATTGTAACCTTATATGTATGTAAATATATTTTTTGTAAATAATGCATATATGTTTGAAATGATATGTTTTCGTTGGCCTGTTTTTGCTCTTAGCAGTCGCACTTTATTTTAGCCCTAGTATGTCAAAAAGGAATAGCAATGCAAATGTAATTACATTTACAAGACAAAAAAAATACAATTTTTAAATTTTATGATGAGTACAAAAAGTACAGTACATGCTTTTAGCAATCATGGGTGGAAATTCTTTATTTGGACCATTGATTCACATTGTAGCTCTTATTATACTAATTAAAAAGCATCTTTGTACAGATGAAGCTGCAGTTTTAGCTTCCTACCAAATATGTCTTGCCCCTTGAAGCCAGAAATGCTTTAACTGTTGTAATCAGAAGCACAGCACACTTGTATGTTAATTTTGGAATTAGATTAAAATCTGTGAGTCTGTTTTTCTCTTTTGTAGCATTTGATCTTGTGCTTGAGGCAAATTAACACGAAAATCAGAGTCTAACGGTTTATATAAAAGTGCAGATCATTATATTAATATTGGGGTTCATTGCTTGTAAACATTTGTACAGATTAACAACCTTTTGCTGGGTTGTAAGAATGTCCCTACTAAACGTGTAAGAGAGGAAATGTGTGGAAATGTGTACCAGTGTGTGTTTACATACGTTTCTGTGAGTTAACCACTGTGTTCTCATGTCTGAAATCAGAATTACACTCATAATTTCAGCATGTTTAAACTTGCATGGATCTTTTATAGTCCTACATCTGTACATATGTGGAAAAAGGGGAAAAATCTCTCCAGTATTCTTGGATGGCAATAGGGGCAGGTTAAGAGAAGACAAAGCTATGTTCAATTAGCAACCATAAAACTCACAAATAAATGTTTACTAGTAAACTGAGAGTGCAATTTCACTTAATACAGCCAGGCACTTAACACAAAGTACTGAAAAGCACTCACTCACTGTCGTAACCGATTATCCAATTAGGGTCGCGCAGGTGCTGGAGCCTATCCCAGCTTTTCAATGGGTGCAAGGCACACAGTCCATCACATCCACATCCACATCCACTAAGGCGCCAGTCCATCACAGGGCAGACACACACACACACACATAGACACACCCATTCACTTATAGGGCAATTCAGTGTCTCCAAATAACCTGGCTGCATGTTTTTGGACTGTGGAAGGAAACCGGAGCTCCCGGAGGAAACCCACGCAGACATGGGGAGAACATGCAAACTCCACACAGAAAGGACCCAGACCGCCCCGACTGGGGATTGAACCCAGGACCTTCTTGCTGTGAGGCGACAGTGCTACCCACTGAGCCACCGTGCCGCCCTACTTAAAAGCAGTAAAATAAAAAACAAAAAACACAGTTTTACTATGTTTCTTCCTCCGCTAGGACATAATTCTACTCCGTAAACAACTACAAGGAACAATGTACAATGTTCACCTCAGTTTCTCCCTAAGTTTCACTAGGCTTTAAAATGCCATTGAAGAAACAGTATACAAAATAAACTTTGCACTTTTATGGACACAGGAAGAATCTTTCTAACCATGGAATAGTACAAGTAATTAATTCAGTAATTAAGTAAACTTCCTCTCTGAGTTCTCAAAGCTTGGTTCATATCTTGCCATGGAAATAGCACAGTAGCTGGAATGGCATAAAGATCCAACCAACCAACCAAACATTAGAGTTATGGAGAGCAAAGTGGATTAGAGGTTTTAAAGGGTTTGTCCTGAGGAACCGATCAGTTAAGGAGGAAACACAGATGTGATATTTTAATGTAAGTGATGAACCCCAAATATCAAGAATGTATATTTAAAAAGGTGACATGGTCTCACCGATTGAAATCGTTAATCCTAGTGTAAAACTCGAGTGCTGTATTTTTGGCGCTAGGATTTTCCCTGCTGTACAGTTTCACCATATAATTATTGTAAATAATTTACATGCTGTGCGTTCGTTCTCTGTTTATTTCCTGCTCGTTATAAGGAAATCTCTCTCTGACTCTTCTGTAATGTGGTTTAATGTGCGGTCTGTAAGCTTCCAGTTATCTTCCTCTTCGATACGTGTTCTTGTTAGTTGCTGCTTTTGCCAAAGTTAAATTTTCCGTAGGCAACTTTCGGAAGTGTCAAAACTGTTCTTGCTGTCTGTGTAACAATAAGTAGTAATAAATCATAAATAAAAGAGATATTTTTTGCACTGATGTGTGCTTATTGCTGTTTTTTGTTTTTTGCCACTAGTTGACGATTACTTTAAAGCAGTGGTCCCCAACCAACAGGCTGCGGACCGGTACCGGTCCGTGGGTTATTTATTACCGGGCCGCACAGAAAGAATAAATAATTAGAGATCGCTACATCAGTAATGAAAACACTGCTTCCATTTCCAACACACGGGTGTTTATCATCTCATATCACCCCCAGGTGGAAGCAGGGTCTCGTTGCAGTGAAAAATTTGTGAGCAGTATAGTTATTCTATTTTAAATCCCTCCCCCACGGTCCGTGGTGCAAAAGCGGTCGGGGAGCGATGCTTTAAAGGGTTCACGAACTTTCTCGCGACTGTATACAGATTAAACTATTGAAACACCCCTCCTAATTTTGAATGTGTTTCAGTCACAATTGTTAACAGGTGTAATAAAGCAATTCTATAATGGAAATGATACTGTCTGCTTTCAACTTGGCAGCAACAGTTTGGGGAAGGCCCTGTCATGTTCCGGCACTACTGTTCCCCTGTGCACAAAAACAAGATCTACAGTGTAACTATATGAGGAAATGCTGTTTTTGACAGTATGGCCACAAATTTCCACAGACATACTTCAAAGTCTCATAATCAGGTGTCCAATTACTTTTGGCCATAAAGTGTTATTATCTAAAAGGGAGATTGCATACATAGAATAAAAAGACACATCAAAACACAATTAGAACAATGATAATGCAGATGTATTTAGATAATGTATGGTGCTTTTAACAGTCCACTTATCAAATCACTTGTACTGACGGATGTTTTAATGGTTTAATATGACTGTTTTTTTAACAGAACTCATGCCCATGCTGGTCTGTTCTGTAATTTATTCATTTACTAGGATTTTAACGTCATTGGTTACACTCATGACAGGTCAGGTAGTTACTGGTTACAGAAGATTCATCAGTTTATGTTAAATGTCTAACACAATCATGTATTTCGTATCTCCAATTCACCTCACTTGGACGTCTTGGAGGAAACTCACACAGAAAAGACCCAGACTCCACCTCAGAATCGAACCCAGGATCTTCTTGCTGTGATGCGACAGTGCTACCCACCGAGCCACAGTGCCACCCAGTCTATCCTGCCAGGACTGTAATCACTGTTGGTATCAGAGTTAGTGCTATAAACCAAAATAAGCAGTTAATTAAGGCATCAGGCTAAAGACAAGTGAAAAGTCATGTCTGTTTTTGTAATTAACATGCAGGAAACACCTTGAACCTGCGTGATATCTTTGTTGATCTGCCATGTAGAACAAGACTTCATCGAGGGAATGAATTAGCATTAAGCCGTCAACTGATGTAAGAGGGTTGGGAAGCTAAATCATTCTTTGCAGAATCTGTGTTTGTTTTAAAACTGATATTAAAATCTGTCATTTATTCATATTATTTTGGACAAGCTACCAATCAAAAATAAAGAATTAATATTGGATAGATGTTAGGATTTTATGGATTTATGGATGGATTTTATTTTATGTTAGGATGTTAGGAAGCTAATTCTTGCTGAGAATTTATTGCTGTCAAATTGTACAGTTGTACAATTATACTGTATAATTCATGTATTGAATGTTTTACCACAGGTCCAGTTCACCAGGTGAAAGGTAGTTGCCAGTCCATCGCAGGGCAAACACACTTACACCTAGGGCAATTTATCTTCAATTACCCTGACTGCATGTCTTTAGACTGGGGGGAAATCCTTGCAGACACAGGGAGAACATACAAACTCCACATAGAAACGACCGGGACCAAGTGATGACTATTTCAAATTAAGTACACTGGTACCTTGTAACTCAACGTCCCCTAAACTCAAAATCTCTGAAACCCTTAAACTCAATGTTTCCCTCAAACGCAATGTGTTCAGTTTGTTTTTTAAAAATGTATTTATTTAATTTCAAATGAACAATGAACAGTCGCTTTGTTCAGAGCTCGGCTTGAGCAGTGCGGTAAAACGTCATCAAAGTGCGAATATGGGACGAATCTGCATTTGTGTGGAATAACCATCAGATTCACTCTGAAGGCTCCACATGTAACTGTGTTTAGCTGGATTTGCCTCCTGTTTCACTTTTAAACTTGTGTTACAGCTCGAGGTTCTGAGAAATTGTAAGAATCAGCTGTTTTTCTTAATTGTATTTCAGTGTTTTGTGTTTTTATATTATATTTGTGTAATTTTCAGTGTGTGTGTCAAAAACAACCACATTATTTTACATTAGCCTAAAATATATGCAGTTCCACAGGACCATGAAACGCATGAACAGGTTTACCATACATACCTTGAAACTCAACGTCTTTTAAACTCAACGCCACTTCCAGAACCAATTGACGTCGAGTTTCAAGGTACCACCGTACTTTATTAAAACAGTGCACTTTTATAGTTTAACCACACGGTGGCAGCATCAAACCGTGGCAGTATTTAGCCGGGTTGTGTAGTTGTGTAGCGTCTTTAGCACCTGTGCTAATGTAAACAATTATATCATTGTTTGTTTATTATAACCAGAACTTCCAGGACGTCTTGAAAAACAGGTAAGTTTAGTGCATTTTTATTTATTTATTGTAAATAATTTTACTTAGTTATATTTGTGTACTTTAAAACAGGGTTATAAATACAGACCTGGTATTGTATTGTGTATTGTGTTCATGCTGATGTCTCACAGGGTCAGAATGCTGAGTGTCCAAACTCCAAATAATTAATGTTTGTTATATAAAAAAATAATATTTAGTAATTACAATTAAACAACAACATGAAGCAAGTTAAATAAAATAAAAATAAAACCAAAATATTAGTATTTCTTGAGTTTTCTTATTAAAACTTCAGCTAAAATTCATCTACAAGAGAAGCAGTAGTAAGTAATACTGCTTATTTTAAAAAATAATAAATAAAACATTATATTTAAGACACGTCAAATCTTACAAAAGACCTAAAACCTTTTAAAGATTCATTGAATCAAATTTACTGCGAACAATTTGTGGAATATTTTGTATAATCACAATTACAATTACACACATGTAACTGTTGCAAACACTAATTGTTTACACACATTAAAGTATTATTTAAGTAATATTGTAGTATTAGTGTGTCTTGTGTATGTGGGTGGCACGGTGGCCTCACAGCAAGAAGGTCCTGGGTTCGATCCCCAGGTGGGGCGGAGTTTGCATGTTCTCCACGTGTCCGTGTGGATTTCCTCCGTGTGCTCCGGTTTCCTCCCACAGTCTAAAGACATGCAGCCAGGTTAAGTAGAGACACTGAATTGTCCTATAGGTACCCAGCCGCTAGGATGCATGAACCAGTGCATTGTAGTGCCGGTCCCAAGCCCGGATAAATAGGGAGGGTTGTGTCAGGAAGGGCGTCCGGCGTAAAAACTGTGCTAAATCAGTAATGCGGATCACGGTCCGCCCGGCGACCCCTGACGGGAACAGGTGAGGAAACGGAGAGTGTGTGTTGCGTATGTAAAATTCACACCAACACTTCCATTTCTTTGCTGCTGACTGAATAATGTTACATTATTACATTTACACACACAGACAGTTGCAGAGTCTTGCACCAGCATCAAGCTGCTTTTTTATTTTAAAGCTTTGTGACTAAAATGATTTATAAAGTGTGGGGAAACGATGATGTGTGATGTTACACAGGTGTTGGTTTGTTGGTTTTGGACCTACAACAGTTCATGTTAATAACTGGGATCTGTTCATGTTTAAATGTGGAAGTAAATGAGTTAAGGATTCTCTTGGTATTCTATCTTACAGATGTTGATATTGATGTGTACTGTTACAATGAACAACTGTTTTTTTCATATTCTTTGACTGAATGGTACTTCTTTGTCCAAAAAAGGTTTAAGTGTTGTTTTTTTTGACTCGGACGCTGTGTCAGAAATACACACAGAGCTTCTTAAATTATTTGGTGGTGTAAAAAAGTCAGTATAATTTACCCTTGTGACATACATCCTTATTCCATGTTGGTGAATACGAGTGCTGGTCGTTTTAAACCAGGGGTGCCCAGTAACTTGGTATCTCCTATCTCACTCTCACAGTACAACATGAAATGTGCCCACTGTTTCTTTAATTTGCGGCTTGTTACCATAGCTACGCCTCAGCCCGCCTAAAGCACGGCTAATCTATAAAGTTTTCATTCATCAGTAGCCAGTTTGTGCCATTTTTCTATTTTTCCATTTGTAACCTACACTGTTTGTGAAGATGAGTGTGATTTTTCAGTCGCTTGCCCTGTAATGCTTTTTTGAAAAATGATGAGGCCAACCTTAAAAAGTAGATCACGATGACCTGTCGACTGAAATAGTAGATCTCAAGCCGTAAAAGTGTGGGCACCTCTGATTTAAAGTGTTTAAATATAGTGCTAACAGTGACTAGTGGGTATTCTACAGTATACTGATTTTAATACTTCACATTTGTGCCATTTCCATCACACTGCATTTATTCTAATAACATCAAAAAGATCAGCGTATAAGCCAGTATAACATCCTACATTCCTACTTCGAATCAGTTCTCTTTTATTCAGAGCAGTCGTCATGGGCGAGGTGAGATTACGCTCGTGAAACTGGCAGTACCAGTGGAATAAAGGCTGAGGATGCGCGTTTCTGATATCGCAAGCAGCTGGAGCATCGTGGCGTGCAGTGGGAGAAGTAACATGACCTAATTCATATAGAAACAATACAGAAAAAGCACAAATACTCATAATATTTACTATTCTTTGACTTAATGACTCTTCTTTGTCTAAAAAAGATTTAATGTTTTCTTCTTTTTTATAAAATATGGCTCAGAGATGTGTCAGAAATATACACAGAGCATTAGAGCTTAAGTTATTTGGTGGTGTAGAAAATTCAATGTCGTTTACCCTTGTGCCATGCATCCTGATTCCATGTTGGTGGATACGAGCTCTGGTTGATTTAAACTCTTTAAATACAGAGCTAACAGTGGCTAGTGTGCATTTTTTGCCTAGTTTATGATTGTTAGCACATGTTTGTCTGTCTTTATTAGAGCATCTTTACCATAAACAGTCAGAAGTCTGGATACACTTGTAAGGTATGTCTTATTTCATAGTTCCGGGAATTCTACGACACTTTTTTTTATCCATGATTAAGGGCTGAGGATGTTTAAAATGCCTAATTTAGAAAGCCTGGTTGAGAAAGCTTGATTTAAAAAATCTGGCCGCTCAGGTGGCGCAGCGGTAAAAACACACGCTAGCACACCAGAGCTGGGCCACATGAACAACGATTGGCCTGTTGTTCATATGGGGGATAAGCTGGATAGGGACTCCTCGTGACTCATGCAACTACGACCTCTGCTGGCTGATTGATGGCGCCTGCACAGAGTTGAGAAAAGTGTGCTGTCAGGGTGTGTCTCTCCGTACACAGCGCTGAGCTGCACTGCACTCATCAAAGTGTAGGTGATAAGATGCATACGGCATGCTGCCCACGTGTCGGAGGGGGCGTGGGTTAGCTTCGTTCTCCTCAATCAGAGCAGGGATCGGCATTGGTGGAGAGGAAGCGTGACGCAATCGGGAAATTGGACGCGCTAAAAAGTCTCACCTCCTAGATGGTGTTTTACGGTTGATCTGAATACTTTAAGGTAGTATTTTCCTTTCCACCATCAAGCTTCATTAAGTCACGGAAAAAGAACATTTGCAACTATGATAGAAATCCCAAGACTGCTATGAAATACATGAGCAAGTAAAGTAGATTTTAGACCTGAACTGTAATATCCAGTGCTTCACTCGCTCTCTCTGGACATGCTGTTAACATAATTCATGTATATGAATGATAATCCTTATTCATGAGATAACCAGAGCAAGATTAGAGAGTACTCGTGAGGAGATGGAGGAAAAGCACAAGAGGAAATAGATTTTCGCTGTTCTGTCCTAATAAAGATGGACCGGCAGCTTCTCACATTGACCAGCCGTCATACTTGGACCATATTATTACACAAGCGAAAGGATCTGTGACCAAGTTTAAACCATACAAAGCTTTCACTTCAGTTCATTGAACATGTTAGTGTGTGTTCTGGTAAGAGCATACACCGAAGTGAATAACACTGATTATCTCTTCATCACGGCACCTGTTAGTGGGTGGGTTATATTAGGCAACATTCTATCCTTAAAGTTGATGTTAGAAGCAGGAAAAATGGGCGAGCGTGAGGATTTGAGAGAGTTTGACGAGGGCAAAATTGTGATGGCTTAGACGACTGGGTCAGAGCATCTCCAAAACTGCAGCAACTGGACGCGCTAAAAGGGAGAAAAAGGGAGAAAATGCATAAAGAAAGTGATGACTTGTACTGATGAATCTTGTGTAACGAGTAATGACCGTTTCTGTCATGAATGTAACCAAAGTTTGTAAATATGATGATAAAATCCTAATAAATAATTATAGCATTTGATTGTCATACAGACTGTAGAACATCTTGATTTAATGCCAATATGTGTAAGTCAAACACTACTACTACCTTTCACAGTGTTTTAAAACTTTACACAAAAATAAAAGCGATTCATGATGATAGTTTATTTAAAAAATTTTTATTGTAAAATTGAAAAAAGGAGAAAGAGAGAAAAAGCCCAGATAAGCCTTATTTATACATACATACTAATGTCAGAAATTAGGTAAATCTAGTATTCATCCATAAATATATAAATAAAATTAAACAGAATAAAAGAACACTCCAAATAATTAAATAAATAAATAAATAAATATAAAACCATAAAACATTTTACACATTTAATTGTCAAAGCAGCAAGTTTAAGATGGAGAAAGATGGGACAAAAGGTTCTTAGGATTCGTTCTTTTCTGATTCTCGTAACCTTGTGATCGGGCGGGGTCTAAAAATGCCGCCCCGTTTTCTTTGTCTGCCTGTAGCTGCTAAATCCTAACATCGGTTCACGTGTCCCATGCTTTCCTCCAAAGCATTTTATTAACATAATTACATAGATAAAAATTCATGATTCAGCTTATATCTGCCTCGTACATTGTGCCAAGAAACCCAAAGTTATAATATAACACAATCTTTACCCCGATCCACCCGCCTCCCGCCCCCCTCATATTTACGGCTCCGTATTTACATTTGATTTTCTGTCCTGAACAGTTAGACAAAATTGATTCAAGATCAACTGTGACCAGACAGAAAACGGGTGGAGCCGTTACCCACGGTACCTGATAAAAGATTCCTGTGCTAATAAAATCCCCCCATGAACAGTATACTGATTTCATACTTCATCTTTGTGCCATTCCCATCACACTGCATTTCTTCTAATAACATCAAAAAGTTTCATTTTTATTAGAATATTAGTGGATTCCTATATCAGCGTATAAGCCTGTATAACATCCTACGTTCCTACTTCAAATCAATTCTCTTTTATAATTACACAAGCACATCCTGAACACGGATCAGAGCAGTCGTCATGGGCGAGGCGAGATCACGCTCGTGAAACTGGCAGTACAAGTGGAATAAAGGCTGAGGATGCACGTTTCTGTTGGACTTTTACTTTAGATTCAAAGCCACTGTGGATTCTCTTCACTCTCATTCTCATTCTCATCAGCTCCACTTACCATATAGAAGCACTTTGTAGTTCTACAATTACTGACAGTAGTCCATCTGTTTTTCTGCATGCTTTGTTAGCCCCCTTTCATGCAGTTCTTCAATGATCAGGACCCCCACAGGACCACTACAGATCAGGTATTATTTAGGTGGTGGATGATTCTCAGCACTGCAGTGACACTGACATGGTGGTGGTGTGTTAGTGTGTGTTGTGCTGGTATGCTGGAGTGTCCACTCACTGTCCACTCTATTACACACTCCTACCTAGTTGGTCCACCTTGTAGATGTAAAGTCAGAGACGATCGCTCATCTATTGCTGCTGTTTGAGTTGGTCATGTTCTAGACCTTCATCAGTGGTCACAGGACGTTGCCCACAGGGCGCTGTTAGCTGGATATTTTTGGTTGGTGGACTATTCTCAGTCCAGCAGGGATATGAGTGGATCTTATCCACTCATACCAGCACAACACACACTAACACACCACCACCATGTCAGTGTCACTACAGTGCTGAGAATGATCCACCACCTAAATAATACCTGCTCTGTGGTGGTCCTGTGGGGGTCCTGACCATTGAAGAACAGGGTGAAAGGGGGCTAACAAAGCATGCAGAGAAACAGATGGACTACAGTCAGTAATTGTAGAACTACAAAGTGCTTCTATATGATAAGTGGAGCTGATAAAATGGACAGTGAGTGTAGAAACAAGGAGGTGGTTTTAATGTTATGGTTGATTGGTGTATGTTGACACATACAATTTGTTGCAGTAGTTTATCTGTGTATAAGTAAAAGCTTCACTTTCTAGCTACAAGCATGCAAAATGTCAGTCGGGCACAACAAGCCATTAAGGAAGGAAGGGGATTTTTGATTTGGCAATAAATAGAAGTGTAAATAAAGTGATTTTTAATTATATTTGTACATTGAGTGTGTTTATCTGGCTAACAGGATAACACACACACACACACGCACACACACACACACACAAGCTTTCACTGCTGAAGAGCGACTTGCATCGGTGTTGCATCAGCCAGCTACAGTGCAACCCAGAATGATAATGGCACTCGCTGAAACTACGAGTGCTCTTTATTCTGTGCCCTGAAGAGCGCCCGCAGTGCCCTGGGAGGAAGGGGATAAAACAAATTGCTCCTGGGCCTCTAGTTCTACAGTCTGTAAGCATCTGTTTTAACCAGGATGTATACAATTTATCCTTCTGATTTATACACTTAATAGGCGAAATTATGTAGATGTCCCATCAGATTAGTGGTTTAGTAGCTTTAGATAGATTGTAACTGTGTGATCTTCTAAAGAAGTCAAGCATTTCTTTAACAGAAAGCTGATTTTCACACATTTCTGATTTGCTAGAGCTGCCACGATCAACGGTAAGTGCTGTTAAGAGCGGCGCTGAGTTGTAACGTCAGTCCTCAAGCCTAAGATTACCATGTGCAAAGCAGAAGCACACAAACACCTCAGAAGACTAGAGTGGTGTAAAGCAGTGGTCCCCAACCACCGGGTCATTTATTACCGGACACAATACGAATAAATAATTAGAGATCGCTACAAGAGCAGGGCGGCACGGTGGCTCAGTGGGTAGCACTGTCGCCTCACAGCAAGAAGGTCCTGGGTTCGATCCCCAGGCGGGGTGATCCGGGTCCTTTCTGTGAGGAGTTTGCATGTTCTCCTTCGGGAGCTCTGGTTTCCTCCCACAGTCCAAAAACATGCAGTCAGGTCAATTGGAGACGCTGAATTGCCCTTTAGGTAAATGTGTGTTTGTGTGTGTGTGTGCCCTGCGATGGACTGGCGTCCCGTCCAGGGTGTTACAGTGTGCCTTGCACCCATTGAAAAGCTGGGATGGGCTCCAGCACCCCCACGACCCTGATTGGATAAGCAGATAAGAAAATGAATGAACGAATACAAGAGCAATTACATTTCCAAAACTCTTCGGGTGTTATTGTCTCTTATCACCACCAGGTGGGAGCAGCGTCTCATTACAGCGAAAAAAGCTCATGATTCACACTGATTTTCCATTCTATAATTATTCTTTTTTAAATCCCCCCCGCCCCCGCCAGGTCTGTGAAATTATATCTTATATGAAACCAGTTCATCATGCAAAAAAGGTTGGGGACCGCTGGTGTAAAGCACTCTTTCTGTAAACTGTGGTAAAGAAGGAAGGATGGTCTGGGATGGGTCTCGACTCCTAGCAGTAAGAGGAAATCTTGTGTGTTAAATTTCCGGCAGCCGTTTTCTTTTAGCATGCTAATGTTACACACTGGTTTGTAGAGAATGATGTTGACCTCAAGTAAACTGCATAGATCCTGAACCTACTGCTGCATTGCATTGAAAGTGAATGCCCTCATAAACGTACGAAGGCTCAGCGAAGGCTGAGAAGAGTTGTCTATGGGTGCCCAAAAACGTTTGGCCATGTAGCGCATCTCCAACTGATTAGCTAATTCATAATCTCACTATAGTTTGTTCACTTGCCACAGAGTTAAACGATCCCAGCCTACCAGGACTCTAAGTCTGAATGTTAGACAATATCTCCGAGGCCCTTGGCAGCCTGTTCCGCACAAAGTAAATGCAGAGTTAGCATCAGAAGCCGAGAGAACCCAGCGAACATTGATTTAACGTAATGTGGAGAAACCCACAGTGACAGAACTGTAATGAGATCTCTTTAAAGTTGCCACCTTCAGTTTTATTACAGTACGCGGGGACAAGCACGATGCTAATACACTGTTTACTGTTATAAAACATTAGGTTTCGTCTCCGGCGGAACGGGGAACGGGCTGAAGAGGCTCTGCTGGCTTAATGCCGGCTTGTTTTATTGTGCTCTCGAGCACTCAGTGCAACAGAGCAACCTTGTATGAATGTTGGGAATGAAAAAGGTTGACGCATTTATGTAGGGTGGTACTAATTAAACATTTTCCGAACACTGTCTGAATAACGGTCATAAGTTATATTTAAATAGGTTATTTATATAGGCGAGTGGCACGGTTGCTCGGTGGGTAGCAAGGACCTTTAAATCAAGATGGTCCTGGGTTAAGGTGGCCACATTCATGGCCACAAAAAGGAAAAAACATTGCACCCCAAAAAGGAGGACATCATA
Source organism: Trichomycterus rosablanca (assembly GCF_030014385.1). Lineage (NCBI taxonomy): Eukaryota > Metazoa > Chordata > Actinopteri > Siluriformes > Trichomycteridae > Trichomycterus > Trichomycterus rosablanca. The sequence goes on from NC_086012.1 coordinate 12,977,171, forward strand.
CCAGGAACAGGGGGGGCATGATACTGCAACACACAGAGTTTTTGACCAATTTAAGCAAGAATTCTATAACAAATTACTGTTTTACTCACTAAATGTTGTGTCTACTTTTGATATTTAAGTCCGTTCCTCGCTGCCACCAAAAGTTTACTTTTTGGCATTTTCACAGCGTTCCTGAGCATGAGAGCTGACTGACTCAGGTAGAGGTGTTTACAGAACAGAGCGGGCGGGTGAAATTCAACCACCCAATCACAGACTAGCATTTAGAGGGCGGACCTTCTGCGATTGGCCAGTGGTAGCACTATAAGCAGTCAAATGAGGCCGTTAAACCAATGAAACACAAAGCATTTGTTTTGATGTGTACCTGAGCCAATGACAGATAACATTGATCAAAAATGAAACCAGTTCACTCCAAAAGGAGGATTTTTAAGTGTCCGTCCTAGCGTCGCGTGGATGGAGGACTGGCAGCTGAAAAGCCGGACTGTCCGACCTAAAACCGGACGGCTGGCCACCCTATCCTGGGTTCAATTCCCAGGTGAAACGGTATGGAGGTGAAACGGTCCTTCCTGATTGGGTTTAGCATGTTTTTCTATACTGGTATACAGAACCACATTAACATATTTAGACTGGCTTTCATTTAGACTGGCCCGGCTGAAAGAAAGATTAAGGACTGACATATGGCACGTCATCATCTATCTGCAATACACACCATTATTCCTGACAATACATTAGTGGTAGAATGATAAAAGAACCCCTGTGGTATAGATGTGAAATTCTACACGGCTCTGCACCATCACTCGCATATTCGTTCATGTGACAACTTAATTCTGTCTACATACTGATCAATAAAAACGTAGCGACATGGCTTGTAATAAGTCGGAATGTAAAAGGTACACCGATCAGGCATAACATTATGACCACCTCCTTGTTTCTACACTCACTGTCCCTTTTATCAGCTCCACTTACCACTTGTTCTTCAATGGTCGGGACCCCCACAGTTGTGGTGTGTTAGTGTGTGTTGTGCTGGTATGAGTGGATCAGACACAGCAGCGCTGCTGGAGTTTTTAAACACCTCACTGTCACTGCTGGACTGAGAATAGTCCACCAACCAAATATGTCCAGCCAACAGCGCCCCGTGGGCAGCTGCTCTGTCTGATCCACTCATACCAGCGCAACACACTAACACACCAACACCATGTCAGTGTCACTGCAGTGCTGAGAATGATCCACAACCTAAATAATACCTGCTCTGTAGTGGTCCTGACCATTGACGAACAAGTGGTAAGTGGAGCTGATAAAATGGACAGTGTGTGTAGAAACCAGGAGGTGGTTTTAATGCTATGGCTGATTGGTGTATATATGTATGTGTTCGTATCCTTCGCTAGCTAACAGTTACAATCATGCCTGTAATGAATGATACAAAGCTGTGTGTCAACTTGATTACTGAACAGTCAGTACAGAAGTGTTAGTGGGGCTTGTTTGATAGTCAGAGCTTTGAAAAATGAATCCGGTGGCATTGGTGCGTCCTTAATTACATTCGTTTCGAGAATAATACCTCCAGGGGTGATCAAATAGATTTAAATTTGTAAGTTACAGGAGTATGAGGTAAAATTTGCTGTCACAGAGCCATGGAATTCATTATATGATTAGTTTTTTGTGGATGTGGCTTCTGAAATGATGTTGATGCGACATAAAAAAGCCCTTGATGTCAAGACATCTGATTCTAGCAATGTCCTATACTACACTATTCCTCTAATTATCATCTATCAATAGCCATTAAGTCTGTATGTTAACTTTATACCTGATACCTAGTTTATTCACGTTTCTAGCAAAACATATCCCCCCCAAACCCTCTCTTTTTTACGTACTATACACCCTGAAGTATTTTGACTAACTCTTAATCGTAACATTTTATGCAGTAACCTGTATTATAAGATAATCAGTCATAATAATAATGAACATTACTATAGATAGAGATTAAAAAGATTTGGTCCTCTGGACCCAAAAGGGGCCACGGGTGAGAGATAGAAAGAAGGAGTGAGATAGAGAGTTGCAACGATACTGCTTCTGTGGAACCTCTAATGAGCCATATACAAGAGCTCTGCAGAAGAAAGAGAGAGAGAGAGATCGTACGTCCATCCAAGGGACAAAAACGTTCAGCTGTTTCTTTGTTTTTACCTCGGATCTTCACGTTTAAACCCTCATCAGTCCATAGAAGTAAAAGCCGCAGGTGTCGCGTGTTTCCTTTTGCGTCAACACCAGTTGAAAAGCTGCACTGTTTCATTTTTTCCACAAAAGTGCGTTTGTCCTGTTTGGCTTCCTTGTTGCTGGCTTTACTCCTCTTTATGTGGTTGTTCCCTGTTACGCTAAACTCTCACCTCTGCAGTGTTGCTCACAAAGTTAAATCTGATATGTATTTCATATTCTCAAAAAATGTTTTTCTCTTTTTTCTGCTGCAATTTTTAATCATTTTCTTTATATTTTTCTCGATTTTCACGTTGGTTTTTGCAAAGAAAGTTTCCACTCGATGTGGAGGCGGCAAAACGGTTTAAATCCTGCAAGAAAAAAGAGAGAACAGGTTAGAACGAGTTAGACTCTGAGGTATGAGATGTATGAGACGTATCAGAATCAGAATATCTTTATTGTCATTATACCAGGTATAACCAAATTGAGGTGCAATACTCAATACTACAGTGTAACAAACTAGAATTGACAAAGATTACCAAAATTTGCATTCACAAAAATGTACAATAACAACAATAACACACAAATAGAACTTCTGTCAGTAACAAGCTGGTGGAAATTGCACATTGCCCCTGTAATTGCACAGTCCCATGTGTTTAGTGAAATCACCTTATATAGAGGGATTTAGGGTTCGTACTGCGGTGGGGTAAAAGCTATTTTTGAGCCGGTTTGTCCTAGTTTTGATAGTTCTACACCGTCTGCCTGACGGTAACAACTCAAACAGATGGTGGCCGAGGTGAGACTTGTCCATTACAATTTTGTGAGCTCTTTGAAGGCAAAGAGACCTGTGTAGGTCTTCCAGAGTAGTCAATGGGTAGTCAGTGGTTTGCACAGTCCTTAACCCCAGTAAATTCATCTGAGAATACATTTGAACTTGAACGTCAATTGTGAGCCAGGCCTTCTCGTCCAACATCTTTGTCTGACCTCACAACTGTTTTTCGAGTCGATGGGTAAGTTTTCCAGCTTTGTTTTAATACTTATGGATTAAAACAAAGGCTATGTATGTGTGAATGGACATGTCAGAGTCTCTCTCTGAGGGCTTGGTCTAAGGATAGGATTTCTGTTAAACTGAAGCTTGAAGATCTGGATCCAGTTCACTAGCTTTGCAACACCTAAAGTCAGACAGACTCTGGCCCACCAGAGCTGGGTTTTCGAATACATCGTATCGAATCTCAGCTCTGCCATCCGGCTGGGCTGGGCGGCCGCATGAACAACGGTTAGCTGTTGTTCACAGGGTAAGGGGCAAGTCGGATCATGAGTCCTCATAACTGGTGCAATTACGACCCCTGTTGGATGATTGGTGGTGCAGGGCTGCACAGGGCTGAGTAATAATGCTGATCAGGGTGTGGCTCTCCGTGCACAGTGCTGATCGGTATATATGAACTCGACTCGTGCAGGTGAAAAATGCAGTCTGTACTGAGCACGTGTCGGAGGGGGCGTGTACCAGTCAGCGGTGGAGGGTTGAATCAGTGGAGGATGCAATCATCCTCGGCCCGGCTGAGAGTTCAGCACTGGTTGGCTAGTCCGTTTTACCGCTGCACCACCTTGTTGTATTTAAATGATCAGACAGTTATCTATCCACAGGTCTTCATCTGTGAAGTTTTGGTTCAGCTCTGAGCTACTTTGTTCTGTTTTAATATTTGGATCAGAGGTGGTAAATGAGAGCTGGAGTAAAACACAGTAGGAAGGTTCTACAGCCGCTGTGTTTAAACATTACACACAGAACACTACAGACGTAATGGATCATGAAGACGATTAGAAGGTCACGTTTTAATAAACAGCACATGATTTACCAGTTCCACAGAGAATTACTTTCCCAGCTCTTCCACCATTAGACACATCTCTACTGGTCCTAATGTTTAATGCTTTAAGAATTGATTCCTGTTCTTTTGAGTGCATTGCTGTAGTATTTCTTACCTTTGCTGTTAGTTGTGTGTGCCAGATGATGGTCAGTAAGGGCGGCTGGCATCTTTTGGCCGTTTTAGCTGCACTTTCAGGCGCTTCATGCCGATCTGGAAACCGTTCATGGCCTGGATGGCTGCCTGGGCACTGCCAGGGTTATCGAAGCTCACAAAGCCTACAGAGTGAACACAGCTAAATGAGTGGTGTTATGACAAGAAAATAATTCAAGTACTTTTTTTTGGCATTTAGCAGACGTTTTTTATTTAAAGCGACTTTCAGTACTGTCTACGCAATTGAGGGTTAAGGGCCTTGCTCAAGGGCCCAACAGTGGCAACCTGGCAGCTTGAACCAGCGACCTTTTGATTACTAGTCCAGTACCTTAACCATTGGTCTACAACTGACCAGCTTTACTCTGAATGCTTCACTCATACCTAAAGTGCTCATTTCACTTGTTCGGAACCACATGGCCAAAAGTATTTGGACACCCTTTTCAATTATAGAATTCTTAGAGTTTCAGGCGCAGTCATTGCTCACAGTGGTGTATAAAATAAACAGTTTTCAACTTTGTAGTTTTACAATTACTGACTGTAGTCCATCTGTTTCTCTGCATGCTTTGTTAGCCCCCTTTCTTGCTGTTCTTTAATGGTCAGGACCCCCACAGGACCACCACAGAGCAGGTATTATTAAGGTGGTGGATCATTCTCAGCACTGCAGTGACGCTGACATGGTGGTGGTGTGTTAGTGTGTGTTGTAACTGGTATGAGTGGATCAGACACGGCAGCGCTGCTGGAGTTTTTAAATACCGTGTCCACTCACTGTCCACTCTATTAGACACTCCTACCTAGTTGGTCCACCTTGTAGATGTAAAGTCAGAGAAGATCGGTCATCTATTGCTGCTGTTTGAGTTGGTCATCAGTGGTCACAGGATGCTGCCCACGGGGCGCTGTTGGCTGGATGTTTTTGTTTGGTGGACTATTCTCAGTCCAGCAGTGACAGTGAGGTGTTTAAAAACAGTGTCTGATCCACTCATACCAGCACAACACATATACTAACACACCACCACCACATCACTGCAGTGCTAAGAATTGACCCACCACCCAAATAATACCTGCTCTGTAGTGGTCCTGGGAGAGTCCTGACCATTGAAGAACAGGGTGAAAGAGGGCTTACAAAGCATGCAGAGAAACCGATGGACTACAGTCAGTAACCAGACACTAACTAAAAACAAACAACAGGCTACTGAATGAATGATAAAATGAATTGAACGTTTATCCTCAGGGTTGATTTTCCAGCAAACCCGTCATCTATATAATATTGTAATAGGAAGAATGAAATGATATACAAACATGCTTTTAGATCAATGTACGCTGGTATAGGATTGCACTACACAACGGTTTAGGAGACATAAACCCTCAGTACAGTCATCCTGAAATCACTTTACTGCTCTGAGCTAGCTGGCTATTTTAGAAATGCATTTTCCAAAAGCAGCAATTCTCAGAAAAAACATGCCATTTCCCAAAAAGCCTCATGATCAATGTAATAACAAACAGATGGAGCCGAAGCAGCGGGTTTATTGGTGCCAGACAGGGGAATGGAGCTATTAAGCGCTAGGTACAGAGAGACAGACAGATGTTTATGTGGCAACTTCAAACTAGTTTCTTACTTTTAATTCTTTTTCTTTGTTTATTTGAATCCCTAGAGATATTACTAATACTATTACAATTCAAATAGGCAGGTGGTGGTGGTGCTGCTGGTTAGTGGCTTATTGAGTTGGACAAGTTTTCCCTTCCCAGCGTGTATTGAATACACTGTTTAATTTCTTTTATATATTCATTCACACTAACCGTTTTAGAAACACATGTGGTGCAGGGCAGCTATATTTCACACAGGGTGCTAATTCATGACAGGGTGGCACTCACATCACACATCCTCTTACACCTAGGGACAACTCACAGTAGCTACTACAACCCCTGCATGTTTTGGGGAGATTGGATGAGATCTGAGTACATATAGGAAACCCTTTACATCAGGGCTGCCCAATTTGGGGCCCGCGGGCCAAGCCTGGCCCGCCGCCTCTTTCTTTTGGCCCGCCTCGCTTAGATCAAAGTAGTGCATACTTTTGTCAGTAGCTGGGAATTTCTTTCAACAGGTGTTTAACTGCCGATAACGCTAGCTGCAATTCATTAGCTGACCACAATTTTACATGAGACAGGAGAGGGGGGCGCTGTGGAGCTCCTGTCAGCAGACATCAAGTAATCTATGATGACACGAGTGAGGCTGTTAATCATGGAGTGTGTGAGGCAGTGGCATTGGATAAACGAACATTTAAAAACAGTTGGCAGCATGAATATTTTTTCACCGAAATAGATTAAACCGCAGTTTGCCTCATCTGCGGATAGAGAGTGGCTGTACTAAAGGAGTATAACATCAGTCGGCATTACGAAACAAAACATGCTCACCTGTTCTCAAAGTACAGTGGCGAGGAGAGAAAGGTAAATAATAATATTTTGCTTTGCATGTTTTTCTTTACAAATTTACATTTGTTCAAATATTTCTGCTCCTAAAAAGAAAAATTTTCTAGCATCCGTTGAAATCAATAAAAGCACTGTTAATTAGGATAAAATCACTGTTAATTAGAATAGTAGTGTTTTATTTAACAATAAAAAACGTGATATATTTTAATTTAATGCAATATTAAAATTAGGGTGGGCGATTTTCAAGATTAATTCGGTTAATTCGAATGAACGTTTTCAACCGATGTTAGAAATGTGACAATCGCGATTGTTTACATACTTTATATTTTAATTAAAATACCAACATGTCACGAGGCAGAAACTGACCAGACGCTCGCGGATTATAAATCAGGGAAAGTTTAATATCAAAAGGGCAAAAACAGTGTACAACAACAGGCAGAGTCCAAAACCAGAGGATAAACAGACAGGCAGCGAAAACCAAAACAGCTAAAACAGTAAATGGAAGACAACAAGGATTATACACGGTAACGGTTAGATTCAGAAATAAGGACCGCAAACACGATCAGCAAAACTTCACACTGAGGCTCACAAACAGAAGAGTTTAATTAAGATTCATGGAATCGAACACAGCTGAACTGAATCGCCAAAGCATGAGGACCGATCAGGATTGGCTGACCAGGGACTTGTGGTAGTCACGTGACAGTCCGGGGGAGCATGGAAATTGTAGTCCATATTGTTAGAAGCAGAACTTGCCCCCTCCATCCACCCCCCCAGTCACAAGAGGACAAAATCAAAGCTGAGTGATTACTTGATGTCCCCCCAGTGTAGTGATATGTAGTATGATGTAGTGACTCACTTCATTGGTGGAAACACTAAACAGGCTCGTGTTTCTTTTAAGAAGGATAACCTAAGGATAACAACATAACCTTTAAGTTTTGGCCTGTGGCCCTTCACAGAGATTAAATTTTGGCCCCTTATAAGGAATTATTTGGGCACCCCTGCTTTACATACACTACAGAGTAGGATCAACCAACATCCCTATTCTACCAGCTGTGCCACCATGATTCCAACATGAATGTTTAGTTTTTGAGTGAACTGGACACTAGTGTGTGAGTGTATGCTAAATCTCACCAAAGCACTTGCTCTGGTTAGTCGCTCGATCCATAAACACCTTGGAGGAAATGACCGAGCCAAAGGGCAGAAACATCTGCATCAGTTCATTATCACCAAACTCCTGCGGTAGGTGGTAGATGAACAGGTTACAGCCTTCTGGACCTGCACACACACACATACATACACATTATTACTGAAAAACACTGTTTACTGTAGTGAGGCTTTAATAATACAGTGTTTTTAACCTAACTTTTATCTAACACAGATGTACAGACTGCAAAAATCACATGTCCAAAGTGACTTACAGTTTCAACCCATTGCAATGAAAGCAATTGAGGATTATGGGCCTTTTTCAGTGGAGGTGATGGGGCTTGAACCAGCAACCTTCTAATCACTAGTCCAGTACTTTAACCACTAAGCTACCACTGCCCACAGTTGCCAAAATTTACTTATGGCATTTAGCAGACACTTTATGTAAAGTGACTAAGAGTTGTGACATAATGCGATGTAAGCAACTGTGGGTTAAGGGCCTTGCTGAGGGACCCAATAGTCCACCTTTCTTTCTATTTAAATCCACCGTAATTTATGTGATTGTTTTGCCCAGACCCGTCACAGGATGCATCTCTGTCTTGCACCCTAGTGTTTACAGGTGGTGTCAGATCCACCATGACCCTGACCAGGATAAAACACTTACTGATAACTTATAAAGAAATGGGGGCAAGCGGTTGCCTAGTGGTTAAGGTACTGGACTTGTAACCAGAAGGTCACTGGTTCAAGCCCCATCACTGCCAGGTTGCTGCTGTTGGGCCCTTGAGTAAGGCCCTTAACCCTCAATTGCGCAGACTGCATACTGTAATGTAAGTCGCTTTGGATAAAGGTGTCTGCTAAATGCTGAATATGTAAATGTGCCGCTCAGGTGGCGCAGCAGTAAAAACACACACTGCAACCAGAAAGGGATCTCGAATACATCGTATCGAATCTCAGCTCTGCCTTGCCGGCTTAAGGCTGAGCGGCCACATGAACAATGATTGGCCGGTTGTTCAGGTGGGCAGGACTAAGCCGGATCTGTCAGAACGGTGCAGTTACGACCTCTGCTGGCTGATTAGAGGTGCCTACACAGAGATGGGGAAGGAGTGCTCGTAGGTACACAACGCTAGGTGGCACAACACTCAGCAACGTGTGGGTGATAAGATGCATGCGGCGTGCTGCCCACGTGTCGGAGGGGGCGTGGGTTAGCTTCGATCTCCTCGGTCAGAGCAGGAATCGGCATAGGCAGAGAGGAAGCATGATGCAATTGGGCAATTGAATGCGCAAAAGGGGGAGAAAATGCATTTAAAAAAAAAGAAAAGGAAAGAAAAGAAAATGTAAATGTAAATGATTTATAATAATAATAATCAGAACATGTTTACTAGTCTGCTTACCTTCTCTCTGCTGTTGCTGCTGCTGAATCACCTGAGGCGGCTGAGGCAGTGTCTGGCCTATAGGGGTCAGTGTGGTTGTGGGGTAAATGGCTACATAATCACCCATGCCACACACACACAAACACACACACACACACACACACACACACACACAATCATGATGGCAAAGGGAGGAGAAACAGAGCGACAAGAAAACCGAGTGACCTTTCTATTCTAATGAGAGATTGACAGAATCACAATACAGCACATTAATCATATTTCAGACTGAGAGCAGATGACACATTGTTCCGAAGCACCATGATTGCTGTAATTTACTAGCAGAAATTATCATTGGACGGGAAGAGATCATTTTCTTTAGAGGCAAATGCAGACTCACATTTCAATCAGGGCACAAACACACCTTCAGGCTGTGACATTTAATCCAATCAAGCGCTTTGCTGTTATCTATCTGGAGACACCTTAGAATGAATGGATTTAGATAATTTTGCCACACCCACTGCTCCACGAGGGGCATGTAATCAAGAATCCAGGTATGCAATCTTCAGCAGAATGGGCCGTACTAAAGATCTCAATTTCTGCCCTGCTCGAGCTGATATAGTCAACTGTATTGTTATTATAAGGTGAAAACTTCTAGGAGTAACAACCGTTCAGCCAGGTTCTAAACGTATGTATACGTAATGTATAAAATTAGTCTTCAGTCGCAAAAGGTTCCAGGCATAGTTTAGTTTTTATAATTCCAACTGATGTCCTCCCACCTTTGAGTGACCACCAGCCAATGTCTGATTAGCAACCAGAAACTCTAACGGAAGGGCAGGATTACACCCTGTACACCCTGTACAGCCCCCCGAGCCATTGCAGGGCAACGCACACATTTGTACTCGCTTAAGTCAGGGGGGCTGTCAGGAGCAACAAATCCACCCTCTACATGTTTTTGGAAGGAGGGGAAAGCTACAGTTCCTCAGAAGCCAACAGTATGTGTGCACATTTTCCCAGACTGAGAAGGCTTACCACAACTGTCTCTGTGGAAATCTGTGCCCTTTTTTTTCCATGTGAACGTGTGTACTTAATTAATTGATTGTCCATGTGTGTGTGTGTGTGTGTGTGTGTGTGTGTGTGTGTGTGTGTGTGCACCTGTATATTGTTGGATGCCAGTGAAGGCCTGCTGAAGTGTGTCGGCGGCGGTGGGGCTCTGGGTGGAGTACGATGGCAGGCTGTTGGCATAGACCGCCTCCACCGGATGCCCGTTTGGCTGGGGTGGGATTCCAGTGAAGCCGTTAACGATTGGCGTCACTATGCTGGGCAAGGCCGACGACGCCAGGTTAGCGGGCGGAGAACTCAGTCCTGAAAAAGAATGTAAAGTTTTAATCACTACACAGCACTAGATGTAATGCTAACTTGATTATATACTTATATACTATAATTATATAGCAGTACAGTATATTAATGGATATCCAGCACTTACAGTATATGGCCGAAAGTATTTGGACACCAAACCATGAGATTGTTGGACATCCATTTAAAAAACAAGTGGTATTAAAATAAACCTCTGTGATTTTTTCATCTATAACAGCCACTTCTGAGAAGGCTTCTCACAAGACTTTGAAGTACAGTATGCCTGTAGGAATTTGTGCCCATTCAGTCAAAAGAGCATTTGTATAGCTGGGCATATAAATGATGTTCCAATTTATTCTAAAGCTGTTCAGTGGAGCTGTTTTTTTTAACTGAGCGTAAGTCTTTATGCACAGGGGCACGATCATGCTGGGACAGGGCCTTCCCTACACTGTACTGAAGCATTTCATTATCATTACCACGATTTCAGTGGCTAAAACACATGAATTCAGTCATTAGAAGGCGTGTCCCAATACTTTTGTCCATCATATTGTGTATTTTAATGAGTTTTGGGGCGGCACGGTGGCTAAGTGGGTAACACTGTCGCCTCAAAGCAAGAAGGTCCTGGGTTCAATCCCCAGGCGGGGCGGTCCGGGTCCTTTCTGTGTGAAGTTTGCATGTTCTCCCCGTGTCTGCGTGGGTTTCCTCCGGGAGCTCCGGTTTCCTCCCACAGTCCAAAAACATGCAGTCAGGTTAATTGGAGACACAGAATTTCCCTATAGGTGAATGGGTGTGTGTGTGTGTCTGCCCTGCGATGGACTGGCACCCCGTCCAGGGTGTTACTGTGTGCCTTGCACCCATTGAAAAGCTGGGATAGGCTCCAGCACCCTCGACCCTAATTGGATTAGTGGTTAAGACAGTGAGTGAGTGAGTGAAAGTGAGTGAGTTTTGGAAGTGTCACAAATTATTCTGACATGCAAAAATGCACATAGTTCTTTTTTAAACAATAAAACATTCTTAGTACATCAGCCAATACACACACACACACACACACACACACACACACACGTATGTTAGAAAGTGGTGGTGACAGCTATTGTCTCAGGTAGAACTGTCTTATGATGAAATGGTGCTGCAATTTTTAGAGAAGAAGCACAGTCAAACCACCAGCCACAAGAGGAGGCCGTGCTTTTAGAATGGTTTGTCCAACAGGTTTTAGGTCAGGAGTTCACATAGTTTTGGTATGTATGTATGCTTGAAGGTAGGTAGCTTGAGCTCTGTTCATCTGTCTGTCTCTAGTATATGTAAGACATTAATCAAGCTCAATTCTTCCATCAATCCGCCCGGCTGGCTGTCTGCTTGTCAAATCAGCCGCCAGGCTCTCTGTTCACTCGTGAATCCTATGTGAGAAGATGTGTGTCGATGGGAAGACCGCTGAGAGGGAAGCGAGACCGTTTCCCTCAGGGCTTCGCTTCTCTTTACAAGACTTACTGTCATAAACATGAGCTGCCACTCGTCTGAGCGCTACACTGAGTACACTTATACAAACAAGCCCAGCAATATTCATAACCATTAAAAATACACAGTGGGGACTAAAGGTTTAGGACCACCAGTAAAATGTTTCTATGATTTTTTTCTCAGTATTTGGCACTATTGAGAAGTAAGTAAGTAGTACCTGTACATTTGTGAACATACATTTGTAGACATAGTGGCCATGTTCAAGAGCCTGGTGGCTGCAGGGCTCAGGATAGAACATGCCTACTATTGACTGGCAGGGCGTCTATCAGAATTTATGAGGACCTGGGGAATAAATGGGGTTCTGTGTACGGTAAATGAAGATGGCGACCTAATATTGAGTTCTTAGCACCCAATATTTTATTACTGAATAGATTTATTTTTCTTTTTTACGTTTCTCCCCTCCTTAATTTTCTTCATACCTAGCACTGTTTTTGTATATAATGCACTTTTGAGGTACATTAATCAATTTGTAATAAACAGTTTTTAATTCTTATTAAAAGCTTGTTAAAATTAATACATTGGCAGGCATTTTTTATCTATAATAAATTAATCAAAAATGTCATTTTTTTATGCTCGTTATGTGATTTGTAATGTTTACCTGTGGTTTTAGACTTTTGGCTCCCACTATATTTACAGACACTACCTATTAAATTTGTGGACAGTTAGCTTATCAAATAATTGAAATAAATGACCACATTGCATGTGTGTTTGTGAATTTTAATACCAAGAACAATTAAGCTATCAGTATTATTATAATAATACTATAATAATACTATAATAATACACACACACACACACACATTAACTTAACAGCATTTACTTCTTCAGCAATTTGAGCTACAGTAGCTCTTCTGTTGGATCAGACCACACAGGCCAGCCTTCGCTCCCCACATGCATCAGTGAGCCTTGGCCCTAACCATGACCCTGTCGCCGGTTTACCACTGTTCCTTCCTTGGACCACTTTTGACAGATACTGACCACTGCAGACCGGGAACACCCCACAAGAGCTGCAGTTTTGGAGATGCTCTGACCCAGTCGTCTGGCCATCACAATTTGGCCCTCGTCAAACTCGCTCAAATCCTCACGCTCGTCCATTTTTCCTGCTTCTAACATCAACTTTGAGGATAAAATGTTCACTTGCTGCCTAATATATCCCACCCACTAACAGGTGCCGTGATGAAGAGATAATCAGTGTTATTCACTTCACCTGTCAGTGCTGATAATGTTATGCCTGGTCGGTGTAAATATACAATATATCAGTTATAGGTATAAGTATATACAGTACAATAAGAGCAATAATATACATTGTTTTATATTTAATATCAGATATAAATATGAATGAGTATAATAGTAGTAATATTATAATATAGATTATTACCAATACATACTGTACATATACTGTAGGTGTAGATATAAGAATGAGAAATATCAAAGAGGAATATGTAGGCTTAGATATGGTGGTGCAAATGTGTGTCTTAGTTTGAGTTTAGTTTGATTTTTTTCCCCACCGTCCGTCGTGTGGTGTTAAACAGTTATCACACACAATAATGCCTTCTCTGTTTCACAGTAGTAACAAACTGTTATAAAGGTAATATAGAATTTTAGATAATGAAGAAGATAATGACGTTTTTGAAATATATGTGGTATTTGTAGTACTGATGTAGAGATGCTGTAGTTATTTGGGCATTAATGGTATAATCAGATGTGTAGCAGTGACCAGTCTGGACCTCAGGTGACCACATGTTAAGAGAAATACAATTCACCATCGACGAGCATTACATAATAAAACCGCCAACCACCGACACAGGAACCGTGTGATTTAAGTGTTATTGACAGCGCAGCACAGAATATTTGCTTTTTTATCAATTCTAATGAAATGTACACATCAAATGCAGTGTGTTCAGCTCTGAGGCATCAATACTTTCTTAAAGTATTCCACCCAACCCTGCCTCCAACACAGCGCTGTGATCCTTCAAACACTTATTCATACTGACACTGCTGCTCTGCAACCCTGATACTGCTGAGCCTGCACTCAACACTCAACAAGCTCTAGTGCACATACAATGCACTACACATACACTCTCTGAGTGTGTGTGGGTATATATATATGTGTGTGTGTGTGTGCATACGAGAGAGAGGGAATGATTGGCAGGCTGTTTCTACACACTATCAGCAGCAATTTGCATTGTTCGCTATTTAAGCAGAGTGACAATGGATATGGCTGACCTACACATTTACTACTCAAGAACACTCCACTGTGTTTCAGCCTAGTCTTTATTTACAACACCTGTAGTGTGTGTGCATTTCTCATGGCACTGTGAGGCCTGAGAAGGTCCTGAGATCTGAGAAAGAACTACAGTAGGTTTCCTGGACCGCTCCAGGTCCTTTCTGTGTGGGTTTCCTCCGGGGGCTCCGGTTTCCTCCATTGTCCATGACTATGATTGCGATTGAACTTGAACTGATGAAGCTTGTGTAACCAGTAACTACCTGTCCTGTCATGAATGTAACCAGTGTGTGTAAAACATGGTAGCTCAGGCAGTGGTAGCTCAGGTGGTTAAGGTACTGGACTAGTGAACAGAAAGTTGCCGGTTCAATCCCCTCTACCGTCAAGTTGCCGCTGTTGGCTTTGACCGAGGCCCTTAACCCTTAATTGCTTGAATGGTATCCAGTCATAACTGTAAATCACTTTGTATAAAAGTGTCTGCTTGATGCTGTTAATATCATTCCATCACTGTATGTGATTCTTCCCAGGTACTTACATATACCCAATTGCATTACGCTTCCCATCTACTGGTGCTGACCCTCGCCCCGATTGAGGAGAGCGAGACTGTCACACGCCCCCTCCGACACATGTGCATCTTTTCACCTGCATTCGGCGAGTTCATATCAACCAGCCAGCAGATGTCGGAATTCGCACAGTTCTGAGGAATCCGTATCCGGCTTTTCCTACCCCATGAACAACAGCCAATCGTCGTTAACGTGGCTGAATGGCAGAGCCGAGATTCAATACGACGTATTCGAAATCCCAGCTCTGGTGTGCTAGCATGTTTTACCGCCACCTGAGCGGCCACTAATAAAGTTTTTAATGTAAATTACTGTAGGAATTAAAGCGTGCCAGTTAGGTCATTATACCGTTGACAAAAAGAACAGATGGAGTACAAATCAAGTTTATTTGCATATTATTGCTTAATTATTGCATATTATTGTGTTATACCCTGGACATTTACCAGTGCTTAAAAATGCATATCTTGTTTTACCATATGTCGACACATTTTTCCTAATTACTGAGTTCAGCTTTCAGCCTCACACATTGCTAATGATTATTAAAATCAGTTATATAAAATAAATAAATGATCTGATTCCAACTTTGTGGCAAAAAAAATTTTTTACAATATTTTTTATTGTATTTTTATCGTTTTTCGTTTTCATCTTTTTACACACCTTGTGGATCTATTTCTTTTATGTTACTTTTGATACTTTTATTTGTGCTTTTGATACTTTTTGTTCTTTCTACTGTACATCGCGTCTGCGGCCGGTGGTGAACGGTGGATGAGTTTTCCTGGGATCGGCACGATGTTGAACTATTCCGTTGACCAGCTGAGGAAGTTCAACAACTGCACTACTCCATCGTGTATTTCAGTCATCAAACAGCTTGGACTCCTTCGCCGGCCTCGTTATATTCACAGGGGCTCCCGGAGAAAGCTTGTTTATCTTCGAAACGGTAACGCTATTCCATCCTTCTGGTCAGCCGTGCGCACTGTCGCTCCGCAAACACGTCATCAGAGCGCTGCTGCCTTGCACACCAGTAGCGGTGTAGTCTCCATGACAACGCTGTCCACGGAGTGGGATAGGAAACGCGGAGTGGACTTAGCAAATCTCCGTTCTCTTCCTCGTTCCTCACAGCCAACTACACAACAATACCACTTGAAAATGGCATTGCTTAATGTTCGTTCACTCAACACAAAAAGTACTGTACTCAGTGAATTTATATCTGACAGTGAACTAGACTTTTTCTGTCTCACTGAAACTTGGCATAAACCCTTGGATTATTTTACGTTAAATCAGACCACGCCAATGGGATACTCGTATATTGATGAACCTCGTATGGAAGGGCGAGGTGGTGGTGTTGCTGCAGTCTATAGGGATGATATTAAAATAACCACTTTGTCTTTTCCTGCTGCTCTTTCTTTTGAACACCTGGCTTTCAAGTTGTCAGGGCCTACTCCTCTGGTCACTGCTGTAGTTTATCGTCCGCCAAAGCCAAACGCTTCCTTTCTCTCTGATTTTTCAGATTTTTTAACCCAGCTTAGTGCCCTCTCATCCTCTGTACTGCTTATGGGTGATTTTAACATCCATATTGATGACAACAACTGTAAATTTGCCAGGGAATTTTTGGAATTGTTACAGTGTTTTAATTTCACACAACATATACATTTTCCAACTCATAAAAAAGGTCATACTCTTGACCTTGTCTGCTCTACTGGTGTCCTAGTTCATCAGCCGTCCAGCCATGACCTTACTGTCTCTGATCATTTGACAATCATCATGGACATTGAGGTCACTAGGCCCATCACTAGAGCTAAACGTAAAATATCCTTCAGGAATCTTCAATATATCTCTCCCTCTGCTTTCTCAGATTCTCTTGTTAAAAAGATGTCTGTCTGTCCTGTACTGTCTAGTAATTCATCTGACCTTGTCGATTACTATAATGACATACTCGCCTCATGTCTTGATGAGCTGGCTCCTTTGAGAACCAAATTTGTTTCATTTAGTCATTCCGCACCATGGTACACAATTGAGCTTCACCAAATGAAATCCCGTAAACGCCAGCTTGAAAGACTTTATAAGAAAACCGGTCTAACAGTACATTATCAGATTTATTCTGATTATCTTCAACATTACAAAGACGCTCTTACGGCAGCCCGATCCACTTACTATTCCGAACTCATACATGCTGGATCAACAAATCCTAAGACTCTCTTTTCCACAATAAATAAACTTCTCAAACCAGTTGACAATACTACCAATTCCTTTACAGTTGACAAGTGTAACTCTTACCTCTCATTTTTTCAAACAAAAGTTGAGAATATCCACAATTTTCTGACAGTTTCCCCTGTCATCTCTGTTTCTCCGCCTATCTCATCTCAATTTATTACCCAGCCTCTGTCTCAGTTCTCACCTGTGTCTCTTTTGGACCTATCTGAGATCTTAACAGGGATGCGAAGCTCCACTTGTGTTTTGGATCCTGCTCCATCAAAACTTGTTAAGGGTTGTTTTCCAGTTATCTCATCACTTATCACAGAGATAATCAATTCCTCTCTTAGTTCTGGCTCAGTCCCTCAATCACTCAAATTGGCTGCTGTTACTCCCATACTTAAAAAACCTGGACTTGACTCTAACATTATGAGTAACTTTCGGCCCATTTCCAATCTTCCATTTCTGTCGAAAATACTGGAACGTGTTGTTGCCTCACAGCTCAAAGATCACCTAAATTCCAATAATCTATTTGAATCATTTCAGTCTGGTTTCCGCCCCCAGCACAGCACTGAGTCAGCCCTCCTCAAAGTCACAAATGACCTTCTTCTTTCCTCAGACTCTGGACAAATTAATATTCTCGTCCTCCTTGATCTTACTGCAGCTTTTGACACCATTAATCACTCCATTCTTCTGTCCCGCCTTGAATCCTCTGTCAACATCACTGGTACTGCCCTTTTGTGGTTAAGGTCATATCTCATAAACAGACAACAGTTTGTTAATATCAACAATTGTAGTTCTGCCATTGCTCCACTGTCCCAAGGCGTTCCCCAAGGCTCAGTGTTAGGTCCCCTTTTGTTTATTCTTTATATGCTCCCCCTTGGTGACATCATACGTCGGCATGGTTTACATTTCCACTGCTATGCTGATGATATTCAGCTTTACATCTCCTCCAAATCCATTAATACTGAACTTCACTCCACTCTGACAAATTGCATCACTGAAATGAAATTGTGGATGAAAGCTAATTTCCTCAAATTAAACTGTGAAAAATCAGATATGATCATCGTAGGTCCTACAACCCTGGCAAAAACCACAAAAAATTTTCAAATTACCATTGATAATGACACTTTGTCTCCGTCTTCTAACATCCGAAATCTTGGTGTAATTTTTGATAGCAACCTCTCTTTTGACCGCCATGTAAATCACATCACCAAAACTGCTTTCTTTCATCTAAAAAACATAGCACGTCTACGTCCATCACTCTCTTTTTCTGCCGCCGAAACCTTGATTCATGCTTTTATTACATCCAGAATTGATTATTGCAATAGCATCCTTTATGGTACATCTAACAAAATCCTAAAAAAACTTCAGTATATCCAGAATTCAGCTGCTCGCCTCCTTACTCATACTCGCTCCCGTGATCATATTACACCTGTTCTACAAAAACTTCATTGGCTTCCCGTTGCTCAACGCATTCAATTCAAAATTCTTCTATTCACTCACAAAGCTCTCCATAATCAGGCCCCATCCTACCTCACCGACCTGCTCCATCAGCACATTCCCTCCCGTAGCCTTCGCTCTTCTGAGGCTAACCTACTGTCCATACCCTCTAGGACCAAGCACCGGACCTGGGGTGACAGGGCCTTTTCCATAGCTGCTCCATCTTTATGGAATGCTCTCCCCAAACACCTACGAGATTGTCCTGACCTGTCCAAATTCAAGTCACTTCTCAAAACTCATCTATTCAGAGTGGCATTTAACTTGTAACAACACAAAATAAATGCTTTTATTTTTGCTATTCTTTTTAATAGTTTTTATACTTAGATCACGACAGAAATGTGAAGTCCTAGATCCTAAAACTTGTAAAGTTTTCAGTTTCCTGATTGCATGTAAATCTGTCCTGTTTCTGTCTAATTTTAAGAAATTGTTCTATATTTGTTGTTCTCTCTCATAATTTAGCTAATTTTTAATGAACTGTCTTATGCTGCTCTCTTTGTTTTTATCTTAATTATTCTTGATGTTGATGTACTATTTTGATTTTGTACTATGATTTGTATGGTGTATGTACGTATTTGTTTTGATTATTTGTCTTATGTAAAGCGTCTTTGAGTATCTTGAAAAGCGCTATATAAATAAAATGTATTATTATTTATTATTAAAAGTTTGGGAAAATGTTCTAGAATGAATTGCACCTCTGTGCACAAAGTGAGGTCCATAAAGACTTTTGATGTGGATATGGATGAATTAGAATGACAACCATTCATTCTAGTTCCTTGTGACTTCTAGTTCACAAGGCACGTTTTCCAAAACCTTCCAAAAGGGGGTTTAACTACATATTAGTGTCTTAAGCATTGGGTGTGGCTAAAATACTTAAACTTGATAATAAGGGGGGGTGTTTACAAACGTTTTTGCCATTTGGTGTAGGAGGGATCTTCAAAAAGTTTCCGCACTTATATTTTAAATGGAAACAGTGAGGGTGTGAGGAGGAGTAATTGGTCGTATCTGAGAGACTGAGAGATGATTATAGTCCGGATTTAGTGCCATCTGATTTTCACCTATTTGAACCACTCAAAAAAGCTTTAAGGGGAAGAAGATGTTCATGTGATGATGATGTGAAAGCAGTGGCTACATGCTCAACCAAAAACCCTCATATACACTGATCAGCCATAACATTAAAACCACCTCCTTGTTTCTACACTCACTGTCCATTTTATCAGCCCCACTTACCATATAGAAGCACTTTGTAGTTCTACAATTACTGACAGTAGTCCAACTGTTTCTCTACATACTTTTTTTTAGCCTACTTTCATGCTGTTCTTCAATGGTCAGGACCCCCACAGGACAATCACAGAGTAGGTATTATTTACGTGGTGGATCATTGTCAGCACTGCAGTGACACTGACATGGTGGTGGCGTGTTAGTGTGTGTTGTGCTGGTATGAGTGGATCAGACACAGCAGTGCCGCTGGAGTTTTTAAATACCGTGTCCACTCACTGTCCACTCTATTAGACACGCCTACCTATTTGATCCACCATGTAGATGTAAAGTCAGAGACGATCGCTCATGTATTGCTGCTGTTTGAGTTGGGCATCTTCTAGACCTTCATCAGTGGTCACAGGATGCCGCCCATGGGGCGCTGTTGGCTGGATATTTTTGGTTGGTGGACTATTCTCTGCTGTGTCTGATCCACTCATCCCAGCACAACACACACTAACACACCACCACCTGTGAGGGTCCTGACCATTGAAGAACAGCATGAAAGGGGGCTAACAAAGCATGTAGAGAAACAGATGGACTACAGTCAGTAATTGTAGAACTATAAAGTGCTTCTATATGGTAAGTGGAGCTGATAAAGTGGACAGTGAGTGTAGAAACAAGGAGGTGGTTTTAATGTTATGGCTGATCAGTGTATTGTAAGTAATCAACTCATTTTCCGAATCAATTCTTCAGCACACGTCCAGCTTTATAGATCCCTTATATTAAAGTCGTGTAGGGAACCGTGCAGCCCGGGTAAAATGAGAATGTGATGGCTGCATCTTTTCCATGTTATCGATCTGCACAGATCAATGTGAACATACAACACACTCCACTGGCTGGCATCGATCAGCATCGTGGGCCGGGTAAGCCGATCTGCCACGTTTCACTCAGATTGGAAAGAACTACCAGCATGGCTCATGAGTGGTGTACGTATTAGAGATCCGATCAGCTCTCTGGTCCACATCCGAAACAAAAGAGTGGAATTATAATGCCGGGGTTTCGGAAAACCCTCTATTTTTGTGGACCTATTTGAAAGGCACTCTAGGAGCAAACACATTCAGATTAAAACACTCTGGGGTTTCTGGGAAAGGTGTGAATGACCGGCATTCATTTTTCATATCCAGATAACATGATAGCTAAAAAGCCTTACTGGCAGGTTTGAACATGTTAAAGCCATCACATTATAGGCTTTTTTCAGCTTTAATCTGAGTCACTGCTGCAGAGTGGAGAGGGTGGTATTGATCCACCACCAAAAACGGCTTCATTTTGGAACAGATCAGCCATCACATTCTGACAAACCTAATATAGATGTTCATGCCTTAAAAAAGCCTTAAAATGGAGCTTATGTGGGTGTGTTTTGGAAAGCCTATTATCGGTAATTATATGGACAAAATTATGTAAACACCCCAATTATTGAGCTACTGTGTTTCAGCAACACCCATTGCTAACAGGGGTATGAAATCAAATCTGTAACAAAATATACACCGACCAGGCATAACGTTATGACCACTGATGGGTGAAGTGAATAACACTGATTATCTCTTCATCACGGCACCTGTTAGTTGGTGGGATATATTAAGCAGCAAGTGAACATTTTATCCAATATCATTATCATTGAGCATAATGATTTGAGCGAGTTTGACAAGGGCCAAATTGTGATGGCTAGACGACTGGGTCAGAGCATCTCCAAAACTGCAGCTCTTGTGGGGTGTTCCCGGTCTGCAGTGGTCACTGCCTACCAAAATGATCCAAGGAAGGAACAGTGGTAACAGGCCAAGGCTCATCGAAGCTGGCCCGTGTGGCCCGATCCAACAGACGATCTACTGTAGCTCAAATTGCTGAAGAGGTTAATGCTGGTTCTGATAGAAAGGTGTCAGAATACACAGTGTGCACAGTTGAATGCGTATGAGGCTGCATAGCTGCTGACCAGTCAGTCAGGAAGGTGGTCATTATGTTATGCCTGATCGGTGTATTTATATATGCATCCAAATTGAGGCAGAAATTCAGGCAGTACTTACTTTAATACATATAACAAGTGACCTTGGTACCTGGCAAACCTTTGGCAAACCAATCTCTGATTAGCCTAAGCAGCCTTACTATATTGCTTTAGCTCTGTGTGAATTTAGCAAATTTAGCTTCTTCCATTCATGTCCTTCGTTTTTGAAATCAAATCCTGACATATGAGGTGCATAAGAGCTACACAGAGAGAAAAAGATGAAGACGGGCGAGAGATAAAGTAAAACAAGCAGTTGGATAGAAAAAGCAAGGGGTGGAAAAGAGGGGTATGGGGGGTAGCATGTCTCCTCGAATAAATTGCCCACCCCCAACCGAGTGAGCTTTTTTAAAATGCACCAGTCTGGTGGAAGTGAAGGTCAGGATGCTGCCATAAACATGCATACACACACACACACACACTTGATGATTTAGCTGCCACTTTGGTGCTTGTGCTTAGTGTAGAAAAAGAGGTTAAATGATTTAAACAACTGTCGCTGCACAGCTAGACTTTACTACATTAAACCCAAACAGAAATATGTTAAAAACTCAGTCGTAAAGCACTATAAAGTGTTCGTAGGAATTCACCACTGCCCGTAAAGAGTAATGTATGTTGTGCATGCGTGGGGAATTTAATCTGAGATGAAAAAAATGAAGATAAAAAAGTGTTTTTCCACTTGCTTTGTAGAGCAGCATGGAGCACGGATTGCAGTATCATGCCCACCTGCCATGCCATTAGAGCTGGCAGGGTTTATTGAGGCACAGATGAACTTTAGACTGTTACGTAGCCACCCTGGATGATGCCATCTTGGCAGGGCTGATGGACATGATTCTGTGTTCAGGCCCCTTTCCGATCTCCATGGCTGGTGGGTTTTTTACACTTTGCCTCACTAGAGAAGCAATATTTGATCTTGTCACATGACTTTTCCTTTTTGATAATTTGATCAATTAAAATGAGCCTTTTTATGGCGCTGCTGCAGTGAAGAGGGTTAAGGGCCTTTCTCAAGGGCCAAACAGTGACTGTGAACACACAACCTTCCAATTAGTAACCTACAGGTCTAGCCACTAGGCTGTTACTGCCCCAGAAGTCTGACATCATAAGTATCTGCAACCTGTTTGTAGACTTTTTGCATCTGATGCTTCCTCGTTATTCAGTCAGATTATCGTTTTGAATTAAGGCACCTTAGTAGGCAGCATTTTAAGGCATCTAAGAATTTAGACACGCCTTCTTCTCGGTAGGATGACACGCGTCTCTGAGGGAGATCACTAGTTTTCAGACAGACCCATCATGTAGAAGTGCGATCATGTAGGGGTGCATTCTGACTGACCTGACACAGGAGTCATTGGAGTGGGGGGCAGGGCGTTCATGTTGATCGTCCCCACCTGATGGATCTGCGTCGCAGGAAATGCCATGCTGGGTGTCAGGTACCCGTTGTGAGATGCCGCCATGATCGCTGCCTGCTGCTGCATAAGCTGAGTGAAGAGAGAGTTCAGAGAGGCATTAGTACCCGCTCATTAAGATTTAAAAAGTGCACACAGCCGTAATGCTCACATGAGAAATAACGGCAGGACATTGAAATCCTGCGGGTGCTGAAGTGCACAAGTGCTCACGGAAGAGCCGGACACACTCCATCAGGTACACACACACACACACACACACACACACACACGTGTGAATAAGTTATAAACCATCAGCGCTCAGGATACGATCATTAAATAAATTAAAATAAATCCCCCGTCCCGACGCTAAACAAAGGTAATTACAGGACGGACGTCGCCATGGTAACCCCACGGCGAATCAATAATCCCAAAGGCCAATCTGTCAAATGAAGCTCATCATTCTTGATTGACTTTCATATAAAATCTTCATATTGAAGCAAAGCCTCAGAAAAAAAGGTCTCCAAAGCCTACAGCCATGGAAAGTCCATAGACAAACACTGGCAGTTATGAAAGACTTTGAGACTATTGAGATTATCCTTTGAAAGTTGTTTGAAAGACAAATATATAACAGTAAAAGATAGAATTCAAACACATAGCTTACTCATGTGATCGCCTTTCTCATAACTATGCATAAAGCTGTTTTATGGATGGTAATGGATGTTAGTAATGTTATTAATAATAATAGTACATCAGGGTGCTGGAGTTTCTTTGTTTGTTTGCTGTATTATTTGTTTAGTGTATAATATAAGCTGAAACCTGACTAGCCTGCCTGTTTGAGTCATTACATATGCAAGCTAATGGTTTACTGTATAGATCTGTGTGCTTTGGCCTCTTTGGAGTCATTTATAGATTAGATACTGTATATTAATGTCTGCAGGGGATTCACAGCCTGTTTGATCGTTTGTCAGGGAATTTGCATGAGCTCCAGACTCTACGTTTTACTTATTTCATTATTTTAAAGCAAAAAAATCCCACTGGGGCATGAAACCCAGTTTTTAGAGCAGCCATGTTTACTATACACTGATCAGGCATAACATTATGACCACCTTCCTAATATTGCGTTGTTCTCCCTTTTGCTGCCAAAGCAGCCCGACCCGTCGAGGCATGGAGTCCTTTCTATCAGAACCAGCATTAACTACTTTAGCAATTTGAGCTACAGTAGCACACGGGCCAGCCTTCGATCCCTCACGTGCCCATGACCCTGTCGCCGGTTTACCACTCATCTTTCCTTGGACCACTTTTGATAGATACTGACCACTGCAGACCGGGAACACCCCACAAGAGCTGCAGTTTTGGAGATGCTCTGACCCAGTCGTCTAGGATAAAATGATCACTTTCTGCCCAATATATCCAACCCACTAACAGGTGCCGTGATGAAGATATAATCAGTGTTATTCACTTCACCTGTCAGTGGTCATAATGTTATGCCTGGTCGGTGTATGTAGAGGACATTAAGATAAATATGTTTGCCTGAAGGGTGGCACTGTGAAGCATTGGTTAGTGCCGTCACCTCACAGCAAGAAGAGCCAGGGTTCGATTCCTCATCCTTTCTAGGCGGTGTTTGCATGGGTTTTCTTCTGGGTGCTCCGCTTTCATTCCACAAGTTCAAAGACAGGCAGTCATCTTTAATACAGTGCAATGTGTGAGAAACATTTTTCATTCGTGTAGCGCTCAAGTGCCTCACGTTTACTGGTTCATTTGCACTATGAGGCAGTTCTAGCAATCCTACGGCAATTCAGTTAGCAATCGCTTAGACAAAATGTCCAAGATGTCGAAGTCTAAAGCAGCTAAATGTGAATTGAGTAACTGAGTTTGGAAAGGAAGGGGGGGGGGGGGGGGGGGGGGGGGGGGGGGGGGGTGAAAACGCGGATGTGAATTTCTGTAATTGAGACTGAGCCTCGCACTGTTGCTGGATGTTCTAGGTTTAGATTAGATTAGATTAGATTAGATTCAACTTTGTCATTAGACATGTACAAGTACAAGGCAATGAAATGCAGTTTAGCATCTAACCAGGAGTGCAATAAGCAGCAAGTGCAGGATAAACGGTATCTACGATATACATTATATACAGGATATGGGCAGTGGTATGAACAAGATATACAGGTGAATATATTATTGAATGTACTATAAACAAGATATATACTGTAGCTAAAGACATAATATACAGATTATGGTGCAGATTAAGGTGCTATGCAGATTAAGGTGCTATGAACATAATAGAGGAATGTATATATTGTGGCGCCGGCGAGTAGGAAGGAGAGCGTGGGGGCCGCGAGTGAGCTGCCCTTGGCAGTTCACTCAGTGGTTTGGGACACACACTCATTCATACACACAGACATTCATACAACAGACAAACATAAAAGCTGCCTATCCAGCCCTCACCGCAGCCACCCCAGCCCCAACACTGGGCTACACGGCTATGGTAAGCCTGGACAGCATGGCCGCAAGGGCTTCTGGGTAAAGCCCGTGGCGGCCCCCTAGTGGCGACGCTACAATATAAACATAGTAGACGATGAATACAGTATAGATGGAAATTATGAACAAATGAGATATGTACAAATGAGGTATGTACCAATGATATATTATACTAAGCAGAAAAGGTTTGTAGTGCAACCTTTACCAGGAGGAGAGATGTGGGGGGTTAACGGGGGACAGTTTACTATTAAGCTAGGCTGTGCTGTGTATTATAGCTTCCATTTATTCTGTCATTCAATTTATG
Source organism: Trichomycterus rosablanca (assembly GCF_030014385.1). Classification (NCBI taxonomy): domain Eukaryota; kingdom Metazoa; phylum Chordata; class Actinopteri; order Siluriformes; family Trichomycteridae; genus Trichomycterus; species Trichomycterus rosablanca. Next base: position 13,003,054 of record NC_086012.1, read on the forward strand.
TGTAATTTAATGACTGCTGTAAAATGTGGCACTTTTCTTTACAAATCCAAGTCTCTGTGTGACCAGTTTTGTGTAGAGAGCAACTAACTAACGCTCAGGGGTCCACATACTTCGAAACCCAAAGTGTTTGTGAATGTGTGTCCAGAAGAACTGAGTCTACTTGCACACGCCGTACACATACATTTGTTGTACCAGCCCTCGATAACCATATTTTTCATCAATTTTATTTCAAAGCCTCACTTTCAAAGCAAAGTCTCATTTCTTTCAGTGTTTGCCCGCATTCATCCAACACACTGTTTGATCAGATCAAAAGATTTCATTTATCAGTCTCCTGCTGCGAACACGTAACGCACAGCAAATAATGTACGCCAGGGTTAATAGGCTTTAGATGATTTGTTGTTTGATTAGCTTTTGATTAGATACGACTCATCTGTTCAAATTATGAATGTCAACATCACATTACACGCTTGCATCTGCTTCTGCTTCTCCTTCTTCTGAGCGCTCTTTTTCTAACTCCTTCTCTAGTGCTGGTACCAGTACTTAGTTTAGGAATTAAGGAATCTTTTTAGGAACCAGTATACACCGATCAGGCATAAGATTATGATCCTTCGTGTTTCTACACTCACTGTCCATTTTATCAGCTCCACTTACCTTATAGAAGCACTTTGTAGTTCTACAATTACTGACTGTAGCCCATCTGTTTCTTTGCATGCTTTGTTAGCCCCCTTTCATGCTGTTCTTCAATGGTCAGGACCCCCCCAGGACCACTACAGAGCAGGTATTATTTGAGTGTTGGATCATTCTCAGCACTGCAGTGACACTGACATGGTGGTGGTGTGTTAGTGTGTGTTGTGCTGGTATGAGTGGATAAGACACAGCAGCACTGTCCCTGCTGGACTAAGTATAGTCCACCAACCAAAAATATCCAGCCAACAGCGCCCCATGGGCAGCGTCCTGTGACCACTGATGAAGGTCTAGAAGATGACCGACTCAAACAGCAGCAATACATGAGCGACCATCTCTGACTTTACATCTACAAGGTGAACCAACTAGGTAGGAGTGTATTTAAAAACTCCAGCAGCGTTGTCAGTGTTGGTGCAGCGCTGAGAATGATCCACCACATAAATAATACTGCTCCGTGGTGGTCCTGTGGGGGTCCTGACCATTTAAAGAACAGGGTGAAAGCTGGTTAAAAAGGTATGTAGAGAAACAGATGGACTACAGTCAGTAATTGTAGAACTACAAAGTGCTTCTATATGGTAAGTTGAGCTGATAAAATGGACAGCAACTGTACAAATAAGGTGGTGGTTTTAATGTTATGGCTGATCGGTGTATACTCCATTTTAAGAACCTAACTTTTAGGTAGTTGTGGGAGAATAAACTTTGATCTCTGGAAAGCTGCTATAAAACATCAATTGTTAAAGGTGCTGTATGGGAAAAAATACTTGAAGATTCAGCAGAAGTCTATTACTAGCACCACGTTCATGGAAAAGTGCAACATGGTCATTCTTCTCGCTAGAACGCTGAGCTGGAGCGAGATTTCTAAGCAGCTTTGCCAAAGCTCACTGACAAAGCCTCAGGCTTCGTGCCACAGGGTTCGGAGGATTCGGCTGTGGATCCTCGCCTTGTTCCTCTCACCCGTTTTCACTTTGTCTGTATATCTCTCTTTTTCTTTGTCTCTCTGTCTGACATGTTGGCTGGTGTCGGGTCTATTTAAACAAAAAGATCCTTGGCTGGGCTGAGATCCTGAACTGCATACAAGATGTACCGTGTCCTGCTTACTTGGCACCTGCCTCATGGACCCCCTCTGTGACACAGCTGCTTACTAATTTCTCTTACGGAATCGTGTTGCAGCGCTGATGGAGTTTTTAAATACCGTGTCCACTCACTGTCCACTCTATTAGACACTCCTACCTAGTTGCTCCACCTTGTAGATGTAAAGTCGGAGACGATCGCTCATCTATTGCTGCTGTTTGAGTCGGTCATCTTCTAGACCTTCATCAGTGGTCACAGGACGCTGTCCACGGGGTGCTGTTGGCTGGATATATTTTTGGTTGGTGGACTATTCTCAGTCCAGCAGTGACAGTGAGGTGTTTAAAAACTCCATCAGCGCTGCTGTGTCTGATCCACTCATACCAGCACAACACACACTAACACACCACCACCATGTCAGTGTCACTGCAGTACTGAGAATGATCCACCACCCAAATAATACCTGCTCTGTGGTGGTCCTGTGGGGGTCCTGACCATTGAAGAACAGCATGAAAGGGGGCTAACAAAGCATGCAGGGAAACAGATAGTCTAGAGTCAGTAATTGTAACTACAAAACGCTTCTATATGGTAAGTGAAGCTGTCTGCTAAATGCTCTTGGCATCGCAGCTCTACTGAAGAGAACTGTGAGAGAGGTGAGAAGGTTATATGCTATTACTTTGTATGTGGATGTTCTTATCACTTAAGACTAAACTTTTCAACCCAAACTCTTATTTCTGGAAGATTTCCTTCATTATGCTAATGCGGTTGGCAGGTCCTTCAACTGCAACACATCCTACACTGAAACAACAGAAGCCACAAGCTCCCACGTGGAGAACAATTGAAAGTGTGAAATGTTCTCAGTTCAAAACGCAGGACTGTGTAGAACAACACCGCCTGTACACTTTAACACGATGAGACTTCTTCTCACAGGTAACGCGGAGAATTTCAATAACACGGCCTATAAACAGACAGCAAACTGGAAAACGTGTGAAGCCTCGGCGGTTCGAAACGCCGGCCCGCCCATACACTTTTACACCTGAAGGTGTGATGTTTACATTGTAAATGCAGACCATTTTAATAGGAGTGGGTCGTTCCCTCACACAATCGGAGCCAAATTTCACTTTTAAAGTTCCTACCTGATTCTGTTTTAGGGTAAAGTGCTATCACTGAGTAATCCTGTCATCAGAGCACATCGATAGATTTACATGTGCATTTATTAAAATAATAGGCATGTTGTTGGGCGGGATGGTGAGTAGCAGTGTCGCTTCACAGCAAGAAGGTCCTGGGTTTGATTCCTAAGTGGAGATGTTCTCCCCATGTCTGCGTGGGTTTCCTCCGGGAGTTCCTCCTACAGTCCAAAGACTCCCCTGACCAAATAACATAAGTAAAACAAAAAAATCCCAAAACAGTTACAGCTCATTTCTATTTGATGTGTAAAAAATTGACACTTGCAGAAGATTGGACATCATGCTAAATCAGTACTTAATCACACTGCCTACGGCAAATATTACAGCCAGCTAGAGTTCCTTCTGTCCTTGTTATAGAAATTTCTCCCACTTCTCCATGAAAAACATCTTTAGTTCTGAGATGTTTTAGATGGTTTTGGCATGTTTAAGCTATTTAACCTATTCGCTATTTTGTTGATCTGTATGGGGCAGTTTCAGTTACTTGATCGAATCTGTCAGATTTAGGTCTAGAGTTAGAATACACACACACACACACACACACACACACACACACACACAAATATATATATGTATATATTTGTATATATATCGAGGTGGGTATATTCCTGCTCACGCCTCCTCTGACCGATGCGCAGCCCTAAGCGGAACCCTTTATCATCTATGCACTCTGCCAGATTGCCAATTGGGGTCCTTACACAGCATTTGAAGACCCCACCCACATAGTCCGGTCATTCCTCCCTAGCAGAAACATGTCTGCTGCAGGCACTGCCAATTATGCCTGCTAGATGGCGCCCAGCCGACCAATGGAGTTTGAAATCCCGGCTCTGGTGTGCTAGTGGAATATCTCGCTGTGCCACCTGGGCGCCGAGTTAGAATACATTTAAATACATGTTTCCTGTGACACCGGCTGCCACATACACATTTTGTATTACCGTAGTTTACTGCAGTGGTTGTGTTTACATTTTTCAGTTTGAAAATCAATATGTGCGCTAGCCCCACACTGCCGGGTTCTCACGCTCTTAGGTTCATATCCCTGGTAGTGCTATAAACCTGGCCGGGCGTCCAAACTGGGGTTTAATCTAATTGACTTCATTGATGGTGTACAATTGCTGTCTGGTTTGACAGACATTTACATTTTCAGCATTTAGCAGACGCTTTTATCCAAAGCGACTTACACACAATGAGCGGAACACAATGAGCAATTGAGGGTTAAGGGCCTTGCTCAGGGACCCAACAGTGGCAACTTGGTGGTGGCGGGGCTTGAACCGGCAACCTTCTGTTTACTAGTCCAGTACCTTAACCACTGAGCTTTCACTGGCCCAGACTGACACAGACTCCATCACTGGGAGATAAAGTAGATCTGGAGCATGATAGTCTCAGCACTCCTTGGCCAGTGCAGGGTGGTACAAGCAGTAGGAAAATTGCAGTAGAGGAATTGGCAATAATTAGCTTAGGAGGGGGCTAGAGAAAAATACAATAAAAAGTCAACAGCATGTGCAATAAATGTAACTGATGATCGTGTTATAAAACCGTTTTTAATTAATGTGCACTTGATTTTATTATAAATAATTATTACACAAATTAAATCATGTTCCTCCTAGGGCCACTGTTCCGTCCCTATGGCGCACATGGCCCCACATCTGCGATCAAACACCTGTTTTTACAAAGAAAACACATAAGTATAGTGGACAGATGTGCACAAACACACACACACATACACACACACACAGTAATTAAGCTCTTTGGCTGCAGGGTTTATTCTACATACAGGACCAGCAGATCTATTTAAAGTGCAGTATATTATAGATTCTTGGCAGTCGACATGCATGAGATTATAACGGATCAGCCTTAGCATAAAAAACTCACTTTAATGTTTCATTTGATCTGCTCTTCTGAGCTCTGCCTGCTTTCTGCTGTTCGAGAGGAACATGCATATTCACCGTATCGAAAATATATCTATATCTAATCCCATTATTGTTTAATAAGCAGCTTCAGATATTCAGCCTTTCTGAATACATTAACCCAGCCGTAAATGTGCCTGGAACTGGAAGACCAATTCTATTCGCACGCTTTCAGCATTTTCCTGCATGTCTACTTTTGATATGTAGTTCTTGAATATTTTACATTTTAGTGCACTTTAAAAGGAGAGGACTCAAGTGTGGACCTGTTTTTTAACGCTGTTCTTTTAGATTCATGTTGGTGTTACGTATAAGGTCAGAAAATGTGCTGCATGGCACAAGATTGCTACACTACCAATACAGAAGTGAAGCTTTTAGAATACGCATTTCTAAAGCTCCACTTTGGAAATGCTTTCAAAGTTCTCACAACCAAACCAGGAGAGACAGATGGCAGTGCCATTTACCTGGTGTAGCAGCATCGTTCTGTTATAGTAAATAACACAGTACTATCACTGTTATTACACTGTATAGACAAAAGTATTGGGACACATCTGTCTGTCTATCTACAGTATATGGCTATCTATCTATCAGTCTGTCTGTCTGCCTGTCTGTCTGTCTGTATGGCTATCTGTCTGTCTGTCTGTCTGTCTGCCTGCCTGCCTATCTGTCTGTCTGTCTGCCTGCCTGTCTGTCTGTCTGTCTGTCTACCTGTTTGTCTGTCTATCTATATATCTATTTGTTTACCTATCTGTCTGTCTGCCTGTCTGTCTATCTATCTGTCTATTTACCTGTCATCTGTCTGTCTGTCTGTCTGTCTATCTATTTGTCTATCTGTCCATTCATCCGTTCGTCTGTCTGTCTATTTATCTACAGGTGTCTGTCCACCTGTCTGTCTGTTGATCTATCTATCTACCTGTCTGCCTGCCTGCCTGTCTGTCTACCTGTCTGTCTATCTGTCTACCTGTCTGTCTATACTCTCAAAGAGTATGTATACATACACACATATATACATACTCTTTGAGAATGTAGCTATGAACTATGTTTATGTAGGAACATGGGTGTGGGCATTCACTCACAGCATGCGTGTAGGTGCTGTAGGTGGTGCTGTACGTGCTGAACGGCAAAGCCACAGCAGGGTTAAAGATGCCAAACTGGCCAACCATCTGTTGCATGCGGCGGATGGTCCTCTCTTTATCCGTGTCTGCAAACTTGACCACCAGACTGGACGATGCTCCCTGAGAGAGAGAGAGAGAGAGAGGGAGAGATATACTGAGTAATATGTTCACAAACAGCACTCGACTCATCAATAATAGCAGCACATGTACTCATTATATCACCTACTATACCTGCACATAGAGGCTATTTATCGAGTACACCTACAATACAGATGCACTTTGTAAATACACTGTGGTCAAAAGTATGTGGACATACAAATTCAAAGCCAGCCTACACATATCCTCTCAGTCCGATCACATCCACCCTCCACTCCTGACTTGGGAGGGCCCTAATTAACAGCCAACCGCTTATTTTCACCTGCACAAGGCTCATATGGGGATCCGTATCGTGCACAGAGAGTCATGCACTGATCTCCATTATTCCCCATTTCATTGCAGAGGCTCCATCAATCAGCCAGCAGGGGTTATAAGGAATCCCTGTGACAAGCCTATTATTGTCCGTGTTGGCACCTGGCTGGCCGATAGCATAGCTGAGGTTCGAATATGAGGTGCGAGCTCGATATGTCAGCAGTGGTGAGCTATTTTTCAAATCAATTTTGCACTGACGTTCCTACAAATTTCTATGATGAATCAATCACGGAAAACCAAATACACTCATCACTCATCCTTCTGCCTACAGGTCATCCATTTGTGATCACACTGTCTGTAGTGTCACTGGGCAATATTAATACCTAGTTAACTACACACAACACACACACACACACACACACACATGCTCTTTAAGCAGCTTCTAATCATTTAGTGCAGCACATGACCTTTATTGAGGAAGCTTAGACTTCCTCAGAATCAATCAGCTGCAAAGGCCAGAATCCTCTCCACTAATGATCACACAGAAGAGACGAGTAAAGAGAGAGAGAGAGAGAGCAGGAATAGAATGTGCAGGATGATAGTACTGAATGTGTGATGCTTTTAATACAGCTAGCCCTTCATTTTTACATTATCAACATGCACCTCTTATAATAGCACTACATGACCAACAGCAAGTGGTTTCAGCTACACTTTCTAGCTAATGCTTAGTTCACACTATGCGACTTTCAAGGTGTTTAAATCGCTGTACAGGGGGCACGGTGGCTAAGTGGGTAGCACTGTCACCACACAGCAAGAAGGTCCTGGGTTCGATCCCCAGGTGGGGCGGTCCGGGTCCTTTCTGTGTGGAGTTTGTTAATTTATACATATTTTAACTCCGACGTTTCTCTTTTCAGTTCTCACATAGATAAAAATTCTGTGCCATGTGCAGAAAAGGGAGCTCAAAAGGGGAATTTCTGTTAAGCAATGTGGTGAAAGGCCAGAGGAGAGAGGGGAGAGGGAACGTGGGTGTGCTGGAGTGGACATGAGGACTACGGAGGGCACAGAGGCAGATCAGTGAACTCATTTGCACTTAGATTGGCGTTGATGCCGGAGCAGCATCTATAGAGCGATAGGCACTGCTCCACAGCCTGTAGCCTCTGAGAAGGATTGGTGTGTGTGTGTGTGTGTGTGTGTGTGTGTGTGGGTGTGTGTGTGTGTGTGTGTGTGTGTGTGGTGTAATATATACTCACAGGCATGGTCTGGCTTCCGTGCAGGCTGCTGATTGCTGACTGAGCCTCGGTGTGTGTGGAGAACTTAACAAACGCACATCCTGCAGGACACACGATAATAGTGTTAATTTTGTTGACAAATAATGTTTGTTGATAAAAAAACAGTTGCCCCAGTCTTGGTGCAACGCCCCTTTCCAGAACAGAAGCCCTACCCTATCAACTAGTGCCTGCTGCGCATAAATGGTTTTATGGTTGGGTTGTTGCGTTGGCACTGGGGCAATCCACCCTCCCATCACACAGTCCACTTCTGTTCGGCACTAGACCAGAGGCAGAAAGAATGCTGACATCCCATGTCTGTTTAAGCCCGGACCGGACTGGACCGAGCGTTCTGGCATTATAGGTTCAGAAAAAAACAAGTGTGCAAACAAAGCAGGTGTCAAGAATAACAGAGAGAAGCCTTGTCATATAGAGGAACTTCCACCTGGAGGCATGGATTTTACACTAGTGCACCAGCGCTGAGATTCTGAACACCCCAGTTCGAATCTCGGCTCTGCAATCAGTCGTCTGGGCACCATCTATCTGGCCACTAGACCGGACTAAGGTGGTGGGGTCTTCAAATGCTATGCAAGGACCCTGGTTAGCAGACCGAGGTTCCTGTGCAGAAGTGTGCGAATCCTCCAAAGCACGGGCAAAAGGAAGGGCTTGTGGGACTGCGCACGGGATCCCTAGCAGCGAAAGAATCATGAGAAAAAGGGACAAAATGCATAAATAAATAGAAAAAACAAAACTGCACCTCCATGCCCCATTTGCTGCCCAAAGTAGGCTGTGCAGAGGGACTCAACTCCTAACTTGGAGCAGCTCATGAAAGATAAATATAAAAAATAATAAATATGCAGTTACAAATGGTAACTATGAAATCTATGAACAGGTTTTTATATAAACTAAAACTAAACATAACAAAACGACATATAGAATTGGAAATATTTGAGAAAAGACCAAGACTAAAACATCATTTTGCTACCAAATGAAAAAAAATTCAATAAGAATACAAAAGTAATGTAGAGCAGAACAGTAAGCTGGCAGCTGAAGGGAATTGTATCTCGAGGCTGCTGTACCAGACTTAGATTAGACACACACAGATTCTCTGATTCTTCAGCAAAAAGAATTTTTTCCATCAGCACAAATAACAACACAACAAAAAAGCCGTCTAAGCTTAAACCCACTACAACCAAGAATCAGTGTCTTCAGTACCTGTTCTAGCAGCCCCACCACCTCCCATGTTTCAGAACTGTAAAATCTATTAATCATTTCTCTTATAGGCTTTGATTTACAGTATATACAAGCCAATGTTGTATAAACGTTGCAAAAAGAAAGAAAAAAAAAAGAAAGAAAGAAAAAAACTTCAGACGGGAGTAAATGTATGTAAAATATAAAAAGTGTTTAAACTGCTGATGTTGTGGACAGCAGGACCATCACATGCAATCACAGCATCCTTCAAACATGGTTTGACCTCTGTAACACATATCTGCTTTTTGACAGCAGCAGGTGGGCCAAGTGTGTGTGTGTGTGTGTGTGTGTGTGTGTTTGTGTGTGTGTGTGTGTGTGTGTGTGTGAGAGAGAGAGAGAGAGAGTTGATGGAATAAGATCTGAAAGACATTGGCATCCTGCTGTGATGAGGTTACACTGAAATGGATTTTGCTATGTTTCTGTCAAAAGCCAAAATGTCTTCACACTGTGTGTGTGTGTGTGTGTGTGTGTGTGTGTGTGTTAGACATGAAGTGTAAAAGAATTGTGTAGCTACAGTAAGGTTTCTATGACACACCCAAACACCTCCACTGTGTGTGTATGAGTGTGTGTGTGTATGAGTGTGTGTGTGTGTGTTTATGTGTGTGTTCCACTTGTGTGTGTTTATGTGTGTGTTCCACTTGTGTGTGTGTTTTCCACTTGTGTGTTTGTGTGTGTTCCGCTTGTGTGTGTGTTCCACTTGTGTGTGTGTTTTCCACTTGTGTGTTTGTGTGTGTTCCACTTGTGTGTGTGTTCCACTTGTGTGTTTGTGTGTGTTCCACTTGTGTGTGTTTGTGTGTGTTCCACTTGTGTTTGTGTGTGTTCCACTTGTGTGTGTGTTTGTGTGTGTTCCATTTGTGTGTGTTTCACTTGGGTGTGTTCATGTGTGTGTTCCACTTGTGTGTGTTCATGTGTGTGTTCCACTTGTGTGTGTGTGTGTGTTCCACTTGTGTGTGTGTGTTCCACTTGTGTGTGTTTTTTGTGTGTTCCATTTGTGTGTTCCACTTGTGTGTGTATTCCACTTGTGTGTTTGTGTGTGTGTGTGTTCCACTTGTGTGTGTTTGTATCTGTGTCTTCCACTTTTGTTTGTGTGTTCTACTTGTGTGTGTGCTCCATTTCTGTGTGTGTGTGTCTGTGTGTGTGTGTCTACGTTTGTGCGTGTGTTCTGTGTGTGTGTGTCTGTGTGTATGTTTGTCTGTGTTCCACTCGTGTGTGTGTTTTCCACTTGTGTTTGTGTGTGTGTGTGTGTGTGTGTGTTCCACTTGTGTGTGTTTGTATCTGTGTCTTCCACTTTTGTTTGTGTGTTCTACTTGTGTGTGTGCTCCATTTCTGTGTGTGTCTACGTTTGTGCGTGTGTTCTGTGTGTGTGTGTGTCTGTGTGTATGTTTGTCTGTGTTCCACTTGTGTATGTGTGTGTGTTCCACTTGTGTGTGTGTGTGTGTGTGTGTGTGTGTGTGTGTTTGTAAAACTGTTTAAGATAAAGAGTGCAGGAATCTGTCAATGCATGTGCGTCTGCTGGATGCACTTAGGATAAAAGTGCAGGCATCTGTAAATTCATGTTAGTCTACTAGATCCACTTGTGTGTGTGTGTGTGTGTGTGTGTGTGTGTGTGTGTCTGTGTGTTCCAGACTGACAGGGTGAAAGTGAATGTGTAAATGACAGCACAGCTGGAGTCTTTCCGCATGCGCTTCTATTTACAGGGTGAGAGGAAGAGTCGAGGGCGTCTCAGATATTACACTTTGTTTTAAAAAATCACTATGATGAGCTTCAGGCTTTTAAAATTCAGACTTTTAAAATTCTTTCAAAGAAAAACATTGAGTGAGTTAAAAACTGTTAAAAACAGTTAAAAACACAGTTAAAAAAAACACTGAGTTCAGTAAAACTGTTAAGCAAAAACAAAAATATATATAAAATATATAAAGTGACATTTAAGACACGCGGTTCTCAGCACATTTCTCCCACTCTAATAAATTTGTACCAGTGACACAACTTTCAAATGTCATTTCTGTAAACAAGCACTGCTGATTGGTTGATGTTAGCTGTTGTGTGTTTGGTATTAAGAAGTAAAGATTAAAAATTAAAAAATTTGATTAAAAAGTGCAACGGCTCATTTCACGGTCCGTGACGTGATTTTCAAGGCCGTGAATTAGTTAGGGCCTCACTTCTTTTATATCACATGGTGTGAACTCTCACCTTTGCTGTTTCCGTCAGGTCCTCTTAACACGGTGCATTCTTCGATGATGCCATAGGGTTCGAAAATGCGGTACACATCCTCCTCAGTCTGCTGCTTGTTCAGCATTCCAACAAACAGCTTCCTGTCCTCTGTAACAGAACAGAAGAACGTGTCAGCTGGCATTAAAATACAACCTTAAGTCACAGAGCCAGCAGCATGGACAATACATACACATTATGGCCTTAAGTATGTGGACGCCTGATCATGAGTTTGTTAAACATCCCATTCTGTTCCATGATCAATGAGTTGACCCCTTCTTTTGGAGCATTAACAGCTCATACTGTTCTGGTAAGGCTTATCACAGACGTGTATCTGTATGAATATGTGACTTTTTGAGGTCAAGCACTGATGTTGGATGAGAAGTCCAGGCTACCGCTTAACATTCCAGTTCATTTTGGGTGCTCACCAGCGCTGAGATTCTGAGCTCCCGGGTTCGGATCTCAGCTCTGCTACCGGTTGGCTGGGTGCCCTCTAGCAGCCCCAATTGGTGAATGCCTGCATCAGTCAATTGGCCTCCAGTCTGCTGTGTGGGGGAAAAGACAGGACTAAGGGGTCTGTACAGGGGTTGCCTAGGGTACAGAGATTGGGTCGTGGCTCTCCGTACGTGAAGCCGATTTTGTGTGCAAATCCACCAAAGTGTAGGAGAATAAGAAGGGACTGGTGGACTGCACACACATCGGAGGGATTGCATAAAAAAAAAAAAAAAGCATTCCAATTAATTTCAAAGGTGTTTGGTAGGGTTAAGGTCAAGCAAAGGATTATGAATTGTAATTATTAGTATGATGTTGGGCACTCGGGTGGCACAGTGGTCCAACATGCCAGACTCTCAGCAGAGCCAGCGACCAGGCTGGACATCCACACGATCACATTTGGCCGTGTTTGAGGGAGGGAAGGTCGGACAGTGTCTCTTTCCTCCGCCACAATCTATAAATATGTAATCTCTGGGACTGTTCCAGCCCCCTGCACAAGTGGGGGAAGGAGTCACATGGAGCTTAGCACGGCTCTCCATATGCAATCAGGTGATAAGTATCGGCCGTAGATTGGACACACGTCGGACGGGGTGTGTGGTGATCCAGCTCTCTTTGATCAGACCGAGGGTTGTGCGAACAGCCGGGGATTTACCAACATGAAGGGGAAATGAATAGATTGGAGATAAAGGAGGGGTGAAATCCAGAGGAAATAGTATGATAGGTGATGTAATACTGTGGTAAACATGCCTCTGTACCAGGTTTTCGTGCATTACAGGCATCAAAATTTAAATGTGTTTATAGTTCTGAAATACAATTATGAAATATAATTATGAGGCTAATTTGAATACTGGGGTGTGTGTGTGTGTTTGGGTGGGGGGTGGGGGGGGGTGTTTCTCCTGCCCCCAACCCCTGGTTCCTATTGATGTGAAGAATTGCATTATGGCAGCTGGTAGCAAGAGGAAGGAAACCTGTCATACTGGGGTGAAAAAACGATGCCAGGCAGGAGGTAAAAGAGTGAGAGAAAGCTCTAATCTTGGTGGAAAGCACAGGGCACAGGCCACGTGCCAAATCAATCAGAGCTCCATGGTGGTCACACACACACACACACACACACACACACTCACAGTTTTAGTCCCTAAGTGGTGTGTGGTCAGGGTGAGAATAATTTGGTAGCCATGCCAGATCCCATATAATTCCTTTTTATATACACAGTGTCACTCAGAGTGGGCGCACAGTTTATCCCAGATAACACAGTTGGCACCTCATCAGTAAGGACATGAGCAATTCCGCGAATCGGTGGCATTTTGTCGCCCCAGGACATTATATGTATAAATGTATATGCAAGTTAACCTTTTTTCTCCAATTTTCTCCCCTAATTTAGTCGTAACCAATTACCCTGATTGTGTTACGCTTCAGCTCTACCGATACTACCCTCCACTGCCGACTGAGGAGCGTCCCCCCCTCCGACACGTGTGCAGTACCGACTGCATCTTTTCACCAGCGCGAGGCGAATTCATATGCGGATCAGCCTTGTGCACGGAGAGCCACACCCTGGTCAACGCATTATTCCCCAACTCACCCAGCAGAGGTCGTAATTGCACCAGTTATGAGGAACCCTGGTCCGGCTCGTCCCACCCTGTGAACAACAGCCAATCGCTGTTCATGCAGCCGCCCAGCCCAGCCGGATGGCAGAGCTGAGATTCGATGAAAATGAACTTTAAAATGCATTTTCTACGTGTGTGTTACTAGATTCAGTGTTAAACAAAGATAATGGCACCCATTCGGTGGAATTGCCCACATGCTGATTGGCCACTTTGTTCGTGTGGGTGGTTTATATGGCGCAATTGGCCGAATTTTCCAGCGAAGCTATTGTGAAAGGAAAAAAAAAGATAAATGCGCCCGGCTGGCATGCTTGGCGCATACATAGTGTGGGCAGCGTGTGTGTGTGTGTGTGTGTGTGTAGTTTCCATGATGAAACTCTCAGTCAACATCCACTACATTTCCACACAGCCTGTGTTTATTGAACACACACTCGGCCAGGTGTGTAATAAGCTTCTGAATGTTGGCATGACTGAGCTGGAACAATGCTTTCAAATGACCGGTGAGGAAGTGTTAGTTTAATGCCATGTCGGTGGCCTTGTTTGACTATCACACACCCCCACACGTGCGTACGGCTCCGTCAGGGCGGCCACGCGTGACAGTGTGTCAGGGTTGCCAGAGTTTTATCATCTTTATGAGTCAAGGTCTGTCCACTGCTAGCGCTGTGCTATAAAAAGCAAGTCCACTCGAGGCCGAAGAGGAATAGGAAGGGTACACAGGGGGTATCAGTAAAGCATCGGTAAATTAGGAACGCCTATAAATCAGACACACACAGGCACTGATGAAATGATGGAAAGTAGCATTTTTATTGCCGTACCATAACACCATTCATGTTAATGCACATCTGGCTTTTAAGTTTTAAGGTTAACCTTGTATTCAAACTCCCAATATTTAAACCTCATCCGCACATGCTGATGTAACAGTACTGGTAATAGTAGTAACTGTAGTAGTTGTAGTAGTACTTGTTGTAGTTATACTAGTATTAATGGTAATAATAGCATTTGTATCACTGCTGGTGTAGTTTTAACAGTAGCAGCAGTGGTAATAATGGTCATTTTAACAATAGTGGTAGTAGTACTTGTAGTAACTAGTAGTTTTAGTACTACATGTTGTAGTTATAATAGTATTAATAGTAATAATAGCATTTGTAGCACTGCTGGTGTAGTTGTAATAGATGTAGCAGTGGTAATAATAGTCATTATTACAGTACTGGTAGCAGCAGTGGTAATAGTAGTAATCATATTTGGTCTAGTAGTTGTAGCAGGATTAGTACTGTTTAAAAATATAGCAGTAGTAGTAGGTGGAGCCGGTAGTAGTAGTTGTAGTGGGAGTAGTAGCTGGTTTACTAGTTGCATAAGTGGTAGTAAAAGATGTAGCAGTAGTAGTAGCTGGTTTACTAGTTGTATGAGTGGTAGTATAGATGTAGCAATAGTAGTAGCTGGTTTACTAGTTGTATGAGTGGTAGTAATAGATGTAGCCACAGTAGTAGTAGCTGGTTTACTAGTTGTATGAGTGGTAGTAATAGATGTAGCAGTAGTAGTAGATGGTGTAGTAGTTATAGTAGCAGCGTGGGTAGTTACTGTAGTTAAAGCTGTAGAACTGGTAGTAATACTAGTTATAGCAGTAGTAGTAGCTGGTATAGTAGTTATAGTAGTGGCGTAGGTAGTAATACTATGGTAGTAATACTAGTTGTAGCAGTAGTAGCTGTAGTAAGGTTTGCAATAGGACACATTAATAATAATGATGTAGCTGTAATACTAGTAGCATGATACATGCTGGTTTGTGTAGTAGTTGTAGTTAAGATTAAAACAGGACTAGTAGGTGTAGTAATAGTCATAACAGTAGAAGCATAGGTAGTAATAGTTTGTGTAGTAGATGTAGCAGTAATAGTAGCAGTTTTCGTAATATCACTAAGATCACAAAAATAAGAACGTGTATGTACTGGCACGAGTGGGAATTTCTCCCCCAGTCTGTCCCAGAAACTATAAACAGAATCCTAAATATTCAGGCTCCGATGCACAACACAGCCTATAAACCTACAGCACATCATCTTAGTATGAAAAGGAAAGAAAGAGGGCGGGTTTAAATATTAATGTGCTTAATGCAGGAAGAGATCCGGCCTTCACAATTCTAAAATTATCATCTCTTAGTGTTTCTTCTCTACACTGCAAGCAACTGGCATTCTGACGCAACTCCTCCATCTGCACGGTTCAATCTTCTCTCACAGCATCAACCCTCAGTGTTCAAATGTAGTTCAGCCAAACTGGAAAGCTGTCTGTATTTTTTATTCCATTTTCATCAACTGTCAGGGCAGTTGTAGCCTAGTGGTTAAGGTACTGGACTAGTAATTAAAAGGTCGCTGGTTTAAACCTCGCCACTGCTGGACCCTTGAGCAAGGTCCTTAACCCTCAATTGCTTAGACTGTAGACTGTCACAGTACTGTAAGTCACTGCGGATAAAAGCGTCTGCTGAATGCCAAAAATGTAAATGTAAACTGATTGATTCTGGTCATTAAACTGGTGGGTCCGGTTCCACCAGGAAACACTGGGCACAAAGCAGGAATATCCTTAGCAGGGCTTGGGCAAATCCCCTCCCTCAGACACAGCCTGTCATGTCTGTGTAAATACCAGCCGGCTGATAGCACCGCTGAGATTCGAACACAGATGTTCTTGGTGGTGGCTAGCATAGTAGTCTGTTTATTCTACAAATGCAAAATGGTTAAGACAGGATGTGTTCTATTCAGACTAGATTGTAATCAGAAATAGGGCACCTTAGTAGGCAGCATGTTAAGGTGTCTAATGATTCAAACAGTCTTCATCTTGGGAGCATGTTGGATGGCATAAAATATGTCTATGTAGAGAGATCACTAGGTTTTCGGACAGACCCCCCATGCTACTAAGTGGAGACTGTTACAGCAGCGAGGTGGGGGGGCATCTCTGTTTTAAACCCATGGTCAGGTGATCACGTACTTTTGGCCATTAAGTGTACTGTATTCACTACTTACAAATCCATTTAATGTCTCTAAATAGGCAGTGGATGCTCAGTGGTTTAAGTACTGGACTACTTATCAGAAGGTTGCTGGTTTTGAGCCCTTGAGCAGTTGCTTAACTTATACAGTCACAATTGTAAGTCACTTCGGATGGAAGTGTCTGGTAAATCTCCAAATGTGAATCCATAACCTAATCGCTAATAATGACCCATTGTAGCCTCTAGCTTTACCCACATGAGTCAAATTATTCAACCATCGCATGGCACAACTGATACGGCCTCTTCATTCTCCGCTCAGCCTGATAGCCGAGGCTCTGAATCCTAATGCGACGAGCAGAGTGGGTGTGTCAAGGGAGCGAGCTGCATTTAGTTACAGCCATGGCCTTGCGCTAATATGAATTGACGAGCCGAGGCCGTAAAGGGGAGGGCGCCGGGGGAATAGGGCAGGATGGCCCTTTTCAGCATGCCATTCATCCATCATTGAGCGTGACGGCATGACAACAGTGCCCGAGAGGGAGGATGAATGCTTTAGAAAGCGGGAAGAGTACAAAGAAGATGAGCGATGAATTATGGCACATCAGGTAGATTTGGAGGAGATCTGTGGAGAGGGTCGAGACTGTAATGGAGCAAATTTGCTGATGCAAATAATAGGAAAATCATTTTGTGATATCATTAAATAGAATATGAGTGCTTGGCTGTCAGGTTGTTAGCCAATGTACATCATATGGTCAAAAATGTGTGGACACCCTTACTAATTATTATGTTCAAGTGTTTGAGCCACAGCCTGCTAGCATAGTTTATCACTGTACCACCAAAGCACTCTAATATATGTATATGTATTCCAATTAAAATTATCATTTTTTTAATCCAGTAAGGATAGATTTTATCTGTGTTGTAGGCATGACTGACAGCAGTGAGATTTCCTGATGTGTATAATGTCATGTTATTGTACGGTAAGAAAATGCAACACAGTCATCTGGCAGCATCATGCAATCCATACAAAGTGGGTTTCAAAAAGAAAAAATAACAACAAACAAACAAACAATGACACCAATTAAAAGTCCCTGTGGAGCTGGAAACTAAATTAGAACAGATTTTCTTTCTGAGATTTGCTACGTGGCAAAATATCTAAAGCGCAAAAGTCAGCAATATCAGTTTGACTCGTCACTGCTCACACGGTACAGTCCGACCTTCTGTGATTCCATGATTTTATACCTTTATATAACTAGTTTGTGGGCGACGTGGTGGCTAAGTGGGTAGCACTGTCGCCTCACAGCAAGAAGGTCCTGGGTTCGATCCCCAGCTGGGGCGGTCCGGGTCCTTTCTGTGTGGAGTTTGCATACGGTGGTGGTTTCCGTGTCCACGTGGGTTTCCTCTGGGTGCTCCAGTTTCCTCCCACAGTCCAAAGACGTGCAAGTGAGGTGAATTGGAGATACAAAATTGTCCATGACTGTGTTCGATATATAACCTTGTGAAGTGATGAACCTTGTGTAATGAGTAGCTACCGTTTCTGTCATGAATGTAACCAAAGTGTAAAACATCCTAATAAACAAACAAACAAACATAACTAGGGTGACCATAATTTACCCAAACAGGACAGACTCTTTTAGTAATAAAAATATAATAGACCTTCTGATGTGTGAGGGTTCTTCAAAAACGTACATCACTTTTTTACATAATCACCTTCCGATGCATTTTTCCAGCATCGTACCAACTTTTTGATGCCATCAGCAAAAAAGATTTTGGCTGCTTTCACATCATCACATGAAAATCTTATTCCCCTTAAAGCTTCTTTAAGTGTCCAAAAAGGTGGAAATCAGATGGAGCTAAATCTGGACTATAAGCGTCTCTCAGTCTCTTAGATATGACTAAGTACTACTACTCCCACCCTCACCGTTTCCAACCAAAATATAACGATGTGGAAATTTTTTTTGGTCACTGGCAACCAGCAACAAGGTAAAACCCATCACACTATCCCCTTTTGTTTCTTAGACACGTCATTATGTCTGTAAAGTGCTCAACCAGTCCAGTGGCACCACTGAGACATGAATCTCATGTACAGTGTATCACAAAAGTGAGTACACCCCTCACATTTCTGCAGATATTTAAGTATATCTTTTCATGGGACAACACTGACAAAATGACACTTTGACACAATGAAAAGTAGTCTGTGTGCAGCTTATATAACAGTGTAAATTTATTCTTCCCTCAAAATAACTCAATATACAGCCATTAATGTCTAAACCACCGGCAACAAAAGTGAGTACACCCCTAAGAGACTACACCCCTAAATGTCCAAATTGAGCACTGCTTGTCATTTTCCCTCCAAAATGTCATGTGATTTGTTAGTGTTACTAGGTCTCAGGTGTGCATAGGGAGCAGGTGTGTTCAATTTAGTAGTACAGCTCTCACACTCTCTCATACTGGTCACTGAAAGTTCCAACATGGCACCTCATGGCAAAGAACTCTCTGAGGATCTTAAAAGACGAATTGTTGCGCTACATGAAGATGGCCAAGGCTACAAGAAGATTGCCAACACCCTGAAACTGAGCTGCAGCACAGTGGCCAAGATCATCCAGCGTTTTAAAAGAGCAGGGTCCACTCAGAACAGACCTCGCATTGGTCGTCCAAAGAAGCTGAGTGCACGTGCTCAGCGTCACAGCCAACTGCTGTCTTTGAAAGATAGGCGCAGGAGTGCTGTCAGCATTGCTGCAGAGATTGAAAAGGTGGGGGGTCAGCCTGTCAGTGCTCAGACCATACGCCGCACACTACATCAAATTGGTCTGCATGGCTGTCACCCCAGAAGGAAGCCTCTTCTGAAGTCTCTACACAAGAAAGCCCACAAACAGTTTGCTGAAGACATGTCAACAAAGGACATGGATTACTGGAACCATGTCCTATGGTCTGATGAGACCAAGATTAATTTGTTTGGTTCAGATGGTCTCAAGCATGTGTGGCGGCAATCAGGTGAGGAGTACAAAGATAAGTGTGTCATGCCTACAGTCAAGCATGGTGGTGGGAATGCCATGGTCTGGGGCTGCATGAGTGCAGCAGGTGTTGGGGAGTTACATTTCATTGAGGGACACATGAACTCCAATATGTACTGTGAAATACTGAGCAGAGCATGATCCCCTCCCTCCGGAAACTGGGTCGCAGGGCAGTGTTCCAGCATGATAATGACTCCAAACACACCTCTAAGACGACCACTGCTTTATTTAAGAGGCTGAGGGTAAAGGTGATGGACTGGCCAAGCATGTCTCCAGACCTAAACCCAATAGAACATCTTCGCGCTCCTCCACCTTCCGCTTGAGGATGCCCCAAAGTCTCGAATATCCGCCAGCTCCGTGATGTCGTCATGGAGGAGTGGAAAAGCATTCCAGTGGCAACCTGTGAAGCTCTGGTAAACTCCATGCCCAGGAGAGTTAAGGCAGTTCTGGGAAATAATGGTGGCCACACAAAATATTGACACTTCAGGAACTTTCACTAAGGGGTGTACTCACTTTTGTTGCCGGTGGTTTAGACATTAATGGCTGTATATTGAGTTATTTTGAGGGAAGAATAAATTTACACTGTTATATAAGCTGCACACAGACTACTTTTCATTGTGTCAAAGTGTCATTTTGTCAGTGTTGTCCCATGAAAAGATATACTTAAATATCTGCAGAAATGTGAGGGGTGTACTCACTTTTGTGATACACTGTATTAAACTAGTGTGACCTAAATACCACAACTGCTTTTATAGTTTTGAATAAAAGAGTAAACCTCAAATCTCATACAAGTTTTCAAAAGAAAAAAAACTGTTTCACTCTCTGCCTCTCTGGCTCTGGTTTCCTGTGAGGACCAGAAGTGCTGAGTAGAGACGGCGAGGCAGATGCTGGAAAGCACACGCTTAATTGGTTTCATCTCAAAATGTTTTTCTCCAATTAGAGAGCTCGAGCAGGTCCCGTGTATACCGGGGATTTGATAGCTCATTTACCACAGCCATCTCCACAGACATGCTCCCCAGAACCCACCTCAATTAATGACAGACGGAGAACAAAGAGCAGAGAGACGGATACGTTCCTCACTCCCAAAACGTGTGCGTCTATCACCAACGAAGAAAAACGTAACAGGCAGAATTATAAAAAAGCATATACACCGACCAGGCATAACATTATGACCACTGACAGGTGAAGTGAATAACACTGATTATCTCTTCATCACGGCACCTGTTAGTGGGGTGGGATATATTAAGCAGCAAGTGAACATTTCATCCTCAAAGTTGATGTTAGAAGCCGGAAAAATGAACGAGCGTGAGGATTTGAGCGAGTTTGATGAGGGCCAAATTGTGATGGCTAGACGACTGGGTCAGAGCATCTCCAAAACCGCAGCTCTTGTGGGGTTTTCCTGGTCTGCAGTGGCCAGTATCTATCAACAGTGGTCCAAGGAAGGAACAGTGGTAAACTGGTGACAGGGTCATGAGCAGCCAAGGCTCATTGATCCAACAGACAAGCTACTGTAGCTCAAATAGCTGAACAAGTTAATGCTGGTTCTGATAGAAAGGTCTCAGAATACACAGTGCATCACAGTTTAATGCGTATGTGGCTGCATAGTCGCAGACCAGGCAGTTGAGAATGTGGTCATAATGTTATGCCTGATCGGTGTATCTTAATAATTATATTTATTCTCATTTACTCATTTAAACGTTAGGGAGGTTACGGAGTCCTCCGTCCTTCAGGTATGGCCAATAGGGACTATTAGACACCTGGGCTGGTTGATAGCACCGCCAAATTTCAAACCCCTGCACCACCTGAGCACCAAAATGAAGAAATCTGAGAAATTTTGACCTTAAGTAGGCCAATCCGATCTTGACCCATCTAGCATCTGTGGTATGACCTTAAAACTGGAGTGCACCACAATTTCCTAACTAACCTGTCAAAAAATCATCATTTTATAGAAGGGAATCAAATGGCCTATTATATTCGACTTTCTGGTGCCACAGTAGCTCAAGTATGCAGTAAAACCTAAAAAATTAATACTATCTTCTTCCTAAAAGTCTTTAAAAGACACATTTCATCTATCAGCAGATTTAATTTGGCTGAAAGCGAGTGCTCCCTGGTCTGCATAATAATGTGTTTTGATTCATCCTGCGGCTCTTTCAACTGTGTATATCTCCAAAACCCATCAGCCCGGATCCTGTATCTGGTGCGTATGAACATTTCGACATGGTGCATTTTCAAAGGTAGCTGGAAAGCTTTGGTTGGGGGGGATTGATGAACATCAAAAGGCTGCTGTTACAGGGGGTCTCTGGCCTGAAGTCTGAATTTGAGCAGTTTCGATTTTCATACACAGAAAATGGGAAAAAAATGAGGAACGTTTTTAAACTCTAACCTGAGTTTGAGAGGTTTTTCTCAACCAAAAAACAACCAAAAAACTGCCTGTTGTATTATCATTTTTGTTTTTTACATTTCCCCCCTAATTTTCTCCCAATTGAGTCATATCCAATTACCCGATTGCATTACGCTTCCTCTCTTCTGATGTTGACCTCCACTCTGACTGAGGAGAGTCAGATCTGTGTAGAGTTTGTAGAGTATGTACTTCCCGTGTCTATGTGGGTTTCCTTTGGGAGTTCCGGTTTCCTCCCACAGTCCAAAGACATGTGAGTTGGGTGAACTGGAGATACAAAATTTCCAATGACAGGGTTTGACATGGGGTCTGTCTGAAAACCTAGTGAGCTGCCTACTGCCTACCGTAGAGAGGATTCTAATAAGACATTGTAAGGCAGGTTATTTAGACACACTACTT